>NW_026886067.1:0-73526 GCF_032173495.1 Musca vetustissima
TTCCCAATTTCAATTAGGTTCGTCCTTGGGCCGAGTAAGTGACCTATGCCAAATTTCATCCAATTCGGATCATAAATGCGACCTGTACTTTGTTTACAATTTAACATGCACAGACAGACAGACAGACGGACGGACATGCATAAATCGACTTAGAAAGTGATTCTATGCATATTCTCAAAAGGAACAATGTGTCTATCTCGTTTCCTTTTGCCTGTTACAAACACATGCACAAAGACATAATGCCCTGTACCAAAGTGTGGTGAAGGGTATAAAAACGTGCTCAAGAACCTCAAAATACCGAAAAGTTGGGGGTACCCTTATATGGGAGCTATGTCTAAACGTGGACCGATTTTCTCCATTTCAATAGGGTTCGTCCTTGGTCCAATTAAGTGACCTGTGCCAAATTTCATTCAAATCGGATCATAAATGCGACCTGTACTTTGTTAACAAAAATACATGGACGGACAGACGGGCGGACATGCATAGATCGACTCAGAAAGTGATTCTATGCATATTCTCAAAAGGAACCATGGGTCTATCTCGATTATTTTTGCCTGTTACAAAGATATGCACAAAGACATAATACCCTGTACCACAGTGTGGTGAAGGGTATAAAAATCGGGAGGTTTCTTTGTAGGACCTGACCTTTTAGCTGTGCATCTAAATCCGTTTGGAAGGTGGTATGACAGTAAAAAATATTTCCAAAAGCGGCTAAAATTATGAATGGTGTTGGTGGTTCCGATATTGTAACAGTCAATTATGTGTAATTTTGGTTTCGTTCAGGAATTTTTGATGTTAAAGATGCACCTCGCACAGATAGACCGGTCGTCGAAAATTTCAATAAAATCGGAGAAATGATCGAAGCATGTTAGCAGTCATAACATCGCCCAGGAGCTAAAAATCGACCATAATTGCCTTAAACCATTTAAAAAAAAAATAGATTGGATTATTTTTTCCCCAAACTAATATATAGAGGCCATGCCTAAACGTGAACTGTATGATCCAAGGTGATTATAACAGACAGATCGCACTTGGCTAGATTGCCTCCGAATTTTACCCCGATCAAGAATATATATTCTTTATAGGGTCGGGAATGAATGAGATGGTATTTACCGGGTAAATACCAAATAACCGTAACTAATTTGTGTCTGTATCCACATTGTGCATCTAAATTGGCTGTAATTTGGCACGGAGAGTTCTCTATGGGTTCCAAATATCCATGCAAAAATTTGTCACCGCAGATCCACGTTTTCTGTTAGCCCCTATGTAACGGTCCCGATTGTGAGTATTTACACACATTTTGGGTATAAACTTTAACAGCTGAACCCCTTGACGTGTATTATTATCCATACCATTATTATTTTTGGCATTAAAAACATGTGAGCCAAATTTTGGCCGCCTGAGTCAAGTGCTTCACCATTTAATGAGTTTATACCCCATTTTTGGGTAAATACTCACAAATTGGTATTTATCATATTTGGCGGATATTTTCCCAATTTACCTTTGGGTATTTACACACTTCCCATCTCTAGAAATGAGTATTTCGATGAGTTACCAAAATAATGACAATAAAAATCGTGGTTCCATATTATTCATTCAGACATTACTGTGGACTGTGTTGGATTTTGAAATAATTTTAATCAAGATATTTAAAAAAGATTGAATACCGATTAAAGTAGCTGGCCTTTACCTTAATACAAATTTTCGATGCCGTAGACCTTAATAATATTATTTAAGGTGTCGACCTTTATAGAATATTTTCAAAAGTTGAAAATTTATAGTTGAAGTTGAAATTTTTCAAAGCGTGCAACTTCTCAAAATTGTTTGAAGACGTGTACCTTTATATATTTGTAACATATAAAAGGAAACGAGATAGGCCCAGGTTTCCATTGAAGAATCAGTTTCTGAGTCGATTTGTGAATATCCAAAGGCCCAATTTTTGTTTCGTATGATTATAAACAAGTAGTTCAACAAAGACCAATTTTACAAAATATGCTGATATTAGTATAGCCTAACGTTTTTCTTGAAATCTGTTCAGATTTAGATATAGCTCCTATATATAAGTCGTGCACCAACGGCCCAAAATTTGACCTATTGGCACAACATTTTGCAAAACATACAGATATTTGTAAAGCCTAATATGTGTCAAGTTTTGTTGAAATCGGTTCCGATTTTGACATGGTTTCCATATATATTTTAGTCCGATGTTACGTAATTGGTTCACCAAACTCCTCATGTTTGTCCGATTGACACGAGATTTTGCACAACGTATCATATTGAGCCTAGAATGACGTATTTGGGCTTTGTTCAAATTGGTGCAGATGCAATGCTCTCACATATATTTTCGACCGACTTCATGTTAAATGTGCACAAAATAACCAACAGAGTTCCGAGTGGGATTAAATTTTGCACAGTGTGCTGTGTTGCAGCACGTCGAAGAACGTATGCCAAGTTTACTCTAAATCGGTTAAGTTATGTCTGTCCCATTGCGGCTCTAAATCTGCCCGAATGGAATTTAGCATAGGTTGCTAAATTTCAAATATAAATCAGATATTTAAGTTAGTCCAATTTCATTTCACTCTTCGTCTGTTTGGATGCATCTCTTGAATATGCCCAAAGTGGTAAAGTGTATCATATAGTCGGCCCCGTCCGCCTTTACTACTTTCCTTACTGGTTAAGAACTATTTTTGATGGCGTGGACCTTTATGGAATTTTTATAAAGCGTGGACGTTTACACAACTCATCATTATTGGTCCAAGCTTCGCGACAGTTCTCGGTACTCTCTATTATTCAGCTTTTTGATAATTTTGAACGTCCAACACATGATGGAGAGTATATTTAATTGGCCACTCCGTTTGCAACACCTCAAAATATTCATCGAGGACACCATAAAGTTTAAAAATTCTTGATCAGAATTGTGTGTCTATCTGTTGAAATTACGATTGAGCTGGCAACATTTTAAATTTGCAAAATGGAATTTAATTTATCGATATTTTGAAGGTTTCTGGTGCATTTCCCAACCGAAAGAGCTCTAGTTTGTCATTTAGGGGGTTTAGAGGTAGGCAAAGAATGATCTTTATATGCCCATGTTGTAATATAAACCCCCATATAATGGTAAAGCCCAATTTTTGGTATATTGAGGCTGGTAGCCGTAATATCCAACCGAAATGTCTCTAAATTGCTTTTGGAGGCTGGTATACATTGGTGCTGGAAATAGCAAAGTTTTCAGTATATTAAAGATTGTAGCTGCACTTTAGAGCCCAATTTGGCATTTGGGGCTCTAATTTGGAGCCTGGCACACATCTGCGCCGAAAAGTATAAGCAATCTACCAGCAGACAAATCACAATGCAATTTTCTCTACATAAAGGTCCAGACTTTTATAGAAATGCTGAAAGTCAGTATCGTATATATCAAGTGGAATTATAAAGAATTTTGTATTTAATGCAAATTAAATTAAATTCCTAAGTAAACAAAAAGTCATCGTTCCCTTATCAAGCCAAATACACACATACATCCACCCAAATGTACATTTCTACATTCCCCAAGCACACATTACATTATGCACATCTTTTAAGTAAATTTGCCCGCATCTATTTCATCTTCATTCCACCCTCTCTTCCCGCATCCTTCAACACACTTAACTCCCTTTGAAGACACTTAAAACAAATAACATAAATTAGACCACAATTAGTTAATAATTTGCAACCACTACTTAAGTAAACTTTAAATACACTTTTGTTTTAGTGACACCAACAACAACAATGCAGTGATGACGAGGACGACATCGACAACGTAATAGATAGGGCCATGCACGCACATACGCAAAATATGTTACACTCTGACATACACACCCCACGACCAAAAAGGGGGAGGGAAACTTATAAGGAAGAAGATAGCGTATTTTGCAAACACATGCTGTCCCGGTAAGTATGTCCTTTAGCATGATATCATCTCATACGCAAACACACACACATGTATGTGTTCCATTATGTTTGAGGTAAAGGTATTGTACGAAAGTATAAGATGGCTTGGGGGAAACTTAGTGTATCTTCTGTGTTTTCTTTTATAATAATTAACTTTGGGCAAAATTTATTATAATTAGTATTCTCAATAATATTTTTGTCCTTTTTAGTTTAGTTGGAAACTTTGTACCCTTTTGTTGTAATGTTACCTTTATTGCAGTTGTTTTTTGAGGAAGGGAGGTTTTCTTCCTGTTGTGGTCCAAGGTATTGGTAAATTTCCTTTCTCTCTATGTTTCATAATTGTTCAGGCTCATAACATTTTAATAATTATTGTTATGTGAAATGTATGTCGTATATTTTACAAAGAATTGGGGGGAAAGAGATTGTTGTCGTCGCCACATGAATTGTTAGAAATGAATACGAGGGTACGTTATGTTGGTTTAGAATTTTGAAATTCCGATGAAGTTATTTTTAGAAAAATGGAATTATGGCAGTGTTAAATTGTCAGTTTGCAGGGTACCTAGTTTTCTGGTCAAATCCTAGTTAACCTATCCAAAAATTTAGCATACCACCCTCGTACCTTCATTAAGTTATTCCAAAGTCATATACACACTTAAAATAAGTCACATGTGCTTCGAGCTTCATTGCATGTTATTCAATAGAATTTAATTGCCTTACGCATTTGTAAGCAATATTGAAATATATTGGAGGGTATACAATATAGGACTAAGGACATTTTCTATATACAAATTCATATTTATTAAGAAATATGCGAAAAATGTGAGTTGTGGCATATTCTTGCAGAATACTGATCTACAGATCGGCTATATTACACTAGAGTGTTTAAAATATTAGGTTGAGGAAAAATAAATCCATTATTTATTCGGCAGATGGCTATACTGATAGCTTTCTCGTAAAGTATCGATCAAGTGAACAAAGAGAAATTTCGGTAAATATTACAGTTTAGCTTTGACAAAGACGAAAATGCAAGCCAAGCGGCTAAAATTGTGAATGGTGTTTATGGATCCGATATTGTAACAGCCAATTATGTGCAATTTTGGTTTCGTAGTTTCCCTTCAGGAATTTTTGATGTTGAAGATGCACCTCGCACAGGTAGGCCGATCGTCGAAGAATAGAATTATGGCCGGGCTCAAGCTGAATTTCTGAGTTTTGTTTTTATGCCTTTTTAGGGCGAAGGATCATTCATGTAAATGTTTTTTATTAATTTCTCTTTCGAGATGAGCTACATGATCGGAGTTGCAATGAAAAGGAAAGCCCACCACTATGCGACGCGGCATATTGGGCAACGTGGCTTACAAATGTCTTTACTTGATATGCTCTTCATGTTAGAGACATGGGACACCAATAGATGCGCATTGAAGATGCATGTGAAGACTTATTATTCAACGGAAAAAATAAACGTCGATTTTTAAGTGCTAAAAATGATTTTTATGGGATTTTTCCTGTTAAAAATAAAACTCTTTAAGGGATTTTTATTTTTCCTGTAAAAAATAAAACTCATTTGCAAATGGAATCATATTTAGGGACTGGTGCGGCATTTACATGAAATCGGACGGAAATATATATGGGATTTATATCTAAATCTGAACCAATTTTTCCCAATTTCAATAGGGTTGGTCCCTTGGCGAATTGCGACCTGTACTTTGTTTACATTCTAACAATGACAGACAGACGGACGGACATGCTTAAATCGACTCAGAAAGTGATTCTATTTTTCAAAAGGAACCATGTGTCTATTTCGTTTCCTTTTGCCCGTTACAAGCACATACACAAAAACATAATACCCTGTACCACAGTGTGGTATAGGGCATAAAAAGGGGGTTATATGGGGACTACCCCTAAAAAGGAGTGAATATAAATAAATTTGGGAGGGTGATTTGTTACCATATCTTACAACAGAAAACCAAATTATATCGAATTCAGTCGAAAAACCGAAAATTGTGTACTTTTATATGGGGGCTACCGAAAAAAAATATTTATTTACAATTTTAAGTGGAGAGATTTGTTACCCAATAAGAACTCAAAGTGCTAAATTACAGCCAATTTGTTTGACAAATACGCTCAAAAACCCCAAAATACTGTAAATTGAGGGGTTCCGTTATAAGGGGCTACCAGGAAAAAGTGGAACTATGTCTGAACGTGGACCGATATATCCCATCTTCGAACTTGACCTGCATGCAGACAAAATTTAAGCGATCTATCTCAATTGATTTAGAGGCTGGAGTTATTACAACAGACCCTGCCTACTATGGTAGAGGGTATAAAAAGGATGTTATATGGGGACTAACCCCAAAAGGGGGCGAAAATTAAACATTTTTCTTAGGAATAATATTTGTTACCAAATACAAATACAAAATACCAAATTACAGCGAATTTGGTTGAAAAACGTGCTCAAATCTCTCAAACTACCGAAAATTTTGGGTTACTGTTATATTGGGACTACCCCAAAAATTGGGTTCATTATTTATAATTTTTGGCGGAAAGATTAAGTATCCTTATAGAATCTCAACTACCATATTACAGTGAATGCGGTTGAAAAAAATTATAATCAATATTTAAGTACCCTATTAGAACCGCAATTACCAAATTACAACGAATTCGGTTGAAACATGTACCGAAAATTGGGTTTACTGTTATATGGAGGCTGCACAAAAATGTTGAGCAATTACTACAATTTTTAGTGGAGAGATTTGGTACCCAAAAATAAAAACGAATGTACCGAATTACAGTGAATTAAAAAACGCACTCAAAACCCCCAAAATACCGAAAATTCGGAGGCACACTTATATGGGAGCTTGCCTAAACGTTGACCGATATAGTTCATATTCGGACTTGACCTGCCTAAAGACAAAAATCAATCCTATGCAAAATTTCAGCACCATATCTCATATCGGTCATGGTTAGATCGTCTACGAATCTGATGCAACCGGCCTATTTGAACCAAGCTTAATACACGATATTCTATACTGATGTGGATTGTACGTGACAATGCCTTGTCCATCGGACAGACCTAGTATCTATACCATAAACTCGGTCAAAATAAAAAATGAATAATCAAACTTGAAATGAGTCTCGAAAGATGCATTTGTTGAAATCGGTTCAGTTTTTTATATAGCTCTCATAAATATTTTCGTCCGATTATATGTAAATGGTGCTCGGAAGAGCCTATGGTTGTTGATGGTTTTGTTGAAATAGGGTCAGATTTAGATTGAGCTCCCATATATATTCTTGATCATATGTTTGTTCGATATACTGGAATATGTTAAAATCGATTTAGATTGAGATCTAGCTGACATACAAATGTTGATACTTTTCGGATGTATTCTCAGTGGATTCAGTGTTCTCAGTAAATCATATTTTAGTAAAATACACATTACAATTTCAGTCACAATGTTCAATGTTTTTTGCATTGACCTCCATAAAAAATTAAATACACACACTAGAAATAGTAATGCAATCAACCAGATCTCCTTACTTTAGTATACCCCATCAAATCAGGTCAAATGCCGTTGAGAATTTTCTTTTATAGTTTTACAAAATTGCAATTGGCACTTGCATAAATTGCAACGAACATCTTTAACCCAATGATGGATTTGTCGATACTCCGTTTCTTTTTTTTTTTGTTACCCATTTGATATTCTTTGACAGATTCTGTCGAAACTACAATTTCAAACTACCAAATTTAATATGACTGACACTCTGTTTAGCGCATTGCAGTAAATTTTTGTATTCGCATTTTGTTTTCTTTTCGACAACGTGATTTGATTTTAAAAAATTCAATGAACGAAAAAATAGAAATAGGATGTCCTTTTGCGCTTCAGGACACAACTGCAGAGTGTACTCAACTAAAGCTGTAATAGCAACAAAAACTGCAACAACAATAAAAGTTAAATAGTTTTATTTGTTAAATATAAAATCAACAGAAAAAAGTAAAGAAAACATGGAATGGCAAATAAGAGTGGCAGAAAAAATGAGACGAACATTGTTTTATTAGCACATGACTGCAACTGGAAAAAAATGTCTAAATTAAAAATACGGCAAAAATTTGATAATACAATTCGAAGGAAAAAATAAATAATATATTGAAGTGGTATCTGAAACAATTAAGTTAGAGTAAACTATTTGATTATAATGATAATATAATTACAATTTTATAAAACCGTACAATTTCATGAAAAAATTGCTGGAGGGAATGACAAAGGATCAATAATCAGTGGACGTATGCGATTCCTAATCTCCGACCCTTAAGCAAGACCTAATAATGGAGTGGAACACGACATCGGGCTTACCAGTGTTTAAGACTGTTTCGAACGGAGCCTGATTGATATCTGGGCGCTTCAATTAATACTAGAATTAGGATTCAAGTCCCTGTCATGGTAATGAGTGTATGGTCAGGTCGACATTAGCTGCTCCACTAACTCGCTGACTAAGGATTTAGAAACCAAAAAATAAATATTTTAGTAAATTCGTTGAGTTAGGTGTGGTTGCTTAGGCATTCTCAGTTCCCCATTACATGAACAGACATCCTATCCCTAGACAAGGTCCCTTCTGCAAATATCAAAAGCGTGGGCTCTAGTACACGTCGGTATAGTAAAGCCGCGGGTGACGCCGATTTTTTCTTTGTGTTCGACGTCTTAGATAAAACATAACTAGACATAGTAAGCGATATGAATTGGACAGACATGGAGTCTGATAAAATTTCATATGGGAGTTATATCTAAATTTGAACTGATATCAACAAATCTTAACACACGTCATTCGAGGCTCCATTTAATTGTCTATTCCAAATTTCCTATCTATCGGACAAACCTTGGTGCTGTGGTGCACCATCAGCCGAAAATATATGTGGGAGCTATATCTAAATGTACTTGGAATGTTCTCACGTTGAACATAACAGGCGCAGTTTTTTTTTTGGCTGCACAATACCGATATTATTGCCGTACAGGAAATGCAATGAAAAGGGACAGACGTAAGTAAATCAAATGATTACACACTTTATTATAGCTGCCATGAAACGAGGCATGAATTTGGCGGCGGATTTATGATGGACAGGAGGATAAAAGATCGCGTCTGCAGATTAAATCCAGTGAATGAGCTAATTAATAAAATCCGTAAAAAGCGAAGAATCGAAGCGAAATAAGGCTTCCGCCCGACCAAACAGCGAGAAATCAAATTAATTATGTTGTGATAGACGGAAGGCATTCATCCAGTGTATTACAAGTTCGATCGATCCAGTATCCAGTGTATTACAATTTCCACTAATCCAGTGTATTACAAGTTCGAAGGAAACCTGGTGACAGATACAGACAGCGTGTTGAGGATAAAGTTCTATCCAGCGTGCTGTGAGAATGACTGAAGCCAGTAGTCAATGACATTAGTGGACCATACCAATGCGGCTTCAGACCTGACAAATCCACCATAGGCCACATATTCTAGCTGCGCCAAATCCTGGAAAAGACCCACGAAAAACACATTCCACCTATTTGTAGACTATAAAGCCGCATTGAACAGCCCTATCCATTACGAGGATTTTAAAGCCATGTCTTTGTTCGGCATTTCTGCAAAATTTATACGGCTATGCAGAATAACTTTAGCTGCACAATGTCAGCAGTAAAAGTCGAAGCCCTTCTGTACCGAACGAGGGCTCAGACAAGGTGTCAGTTTTTTTGTGTGATCTTTTTAACAGCACATTTTACTCACCTACCCCGTGAACATCAACATAATGATTTAAACATTGGGTGCGGTAACAGTCACCTTTGAACAAATTGGGTAGGAGTCTGCCAAAGAGGGACCGACAGTAAATGACGAGAAGATCGAGCTGATTTTATATACTTCGGTACCGCCATAAATAAAACTAACAAAATTAGGAGAAGGATAGCGTTGGCCAACAGATGCTACTATGGTCTGAGTAAACAATTTAGGAACAAGGCCACCTCTCACCAGACCAAACTAACACTCTACAAGACGCTGATACTACTCGAGCTGGTGTATTGTCTGAAGAATGGATACTTGAATGAACCGTGAGTTGTACTATCAATCCTCTGGCATCGACATAGTCAGACGCAGCGATTACGGTGGTTAGGCCATGTTGTGCGAATGGATGAGGATGTCCCAGCTCAAGAGGAAAATATAAAAGCGAGCCAATTGATGGCTATGGTTCTATATTCTGAGCCTGCTCAGTGGTTCGTGGTATTTACACCCTTTTGACCGATTATATGTCAACAGTTCCACCGTCTAACCCTGACATATTTTCCAAATCTTGTTTTCCTGAGGTGAATATTTACTCCATAAAATAAAAAAATGTGCTCACTTTAGGTTTTTGTTGATTTGATCCTCGCATTATTGTCCGATCATCGTCTAAACTACAGTTCTAAGTATTTTGTCAGTTCCTCTTCACAGTGTAAAATATGTGATGTTCTGCATTATAATAAATGCCTCTAGAGCGGCTGGAAAATCTGAAAAAAATAAAGTTTTCGGTTCATTGCACCCCCTGAATGTCTTCTCAACATCAGCGAAAATTAGGAGCGTCGTTCTTGAACATAACCGGAACTTCATGAAAAATTTCAAAGCGATCAGTGCGACATTTATGCCCTATATTAGGGTATTTGATCAGATTCTGATGTAATATTTCCAGAAAAACACACAAAAATAATTGTATTCCGTAAATATTAACCGAACATTACTATAAACAATAAGGGTCTTCATTGGCCGGAACCCATGTCAAATGCAATATTTCGTGACGATTGGTCCATAACTGTGACCTGTATCAGGTTTACAAATTATAATGGACAGACGGACGGACACATATATCTAGATCGACTCATCTAGTCGAGATATGAGGATCGGTATACTTAAAGGTGGGTCTATGATCTATATATTGCGGTGTTACAAACTCTTGGGGCTACACTAAGCTATAATATCCTGACAACATAGTTGTGCAGGGTATAATTATAGACCGTTTGTGGTGCCATATCGCTCTTTTGGCGGTCCTGGCATAAATCAAAAATCGTTATTTTTTTGTTAATGATGCAGAATTGTTCGCTATATCAGTCTTCATGTTGTGTAAAAAATTCAGATTATTATCTCTTACACACTCTGATTGAGAATCAGAAGTTTCTCTGTCCCTTGTAAGGTAATTATAAGACCAATTTTAGCCTTAAATCCCACAAAATGTCTTCTTTTGACACGAATTCAAGCTTCTGAGCATAAATCCAAAAATTTTCTATTTACATATATTTAAACAAATTTGCACATATGGCACATACATACCTGCCGCACAACATGATATTTACATTTTCAGCAGTGTTTTGTCTACTCGATTTTTTGAAGTTCCTTTTTTTTGCTGCTTCATTTTATATTTTGTTTTTAGTATTGTCCAAAAAATGTGATTTGACTATGGCCTCCATCGTTTTATCCACTCGGACATCGACAAAACAATAGAGTCACTAATTTTGTTTTATCCTTTCGCTGGTCGTGTTTGTTTTACGAGCCATATGTCTATACCGAGGCCTTTGGGTTGTTGGCTGATTTCCTCTATGGATGTGTGGAAGAATTGAAGGAAGGTTGACTGTGCTGGCAGGCATGTTTTTCTTTCCACCTACTTTGGTCGGACCATACGTGGCAGAGATTCCTTCATTTTTTTCGTGAGTGGGAAAATAATACTTTTATCCTGGTGCTCCGTATGTCTGTCGCTCCGTTTTAGTTTCCGTTCCAATTGAGTTTTTTACGTTTTTCGTTTTTTTTTTTGTTGTTAGCTGCAAACGTATGTTTGAGTGTTTGTCTTTCACGAGGTTGTTTTTTGTCTGTTGCAATTAATTGCCACCGAACGTGGTCAATGGAAATGGTAAACAAATGTGTTTTTGTGTTCTTCTTGCATTCGATTGATGTTCGAACAAAGGAGGAAAAAAATACAACAACGAAAAACGGATGACAACATAAGGTAAGAGGATGTGGTAGCTCCCCTCTTCGATTGGAGAAAACATAACCAAATGAAACGTAAACGAATGAAAACTCTAAACGAAAAAAAAAACACACACACGCCCAAAATCGGCCAACAAAAGATATTCACCAAAAACAGTTTCACTTGTGAAATATTTTTCCAATAGCTGCAAAATTGAAAAGAAACACAAATGACTGCTACAGCTACATATGTGCAACTGCAGTTATGCCGAATATCGAACTGTTCATAAATTGAGTTCATCTATATTTACAATTTCACATTTGGTTATTCGGGGTTTTTTTCTTTTGTTTCTAGTTTGGCCTTTGGTTGACAAAACAAAATAAACTGGTCAAAATCCAGTGGCAAGCCGAGTAGATCTAGTAGAATGAAATAAAAATAAATAAATGTGGTAGCGAAGATATACCCCGGTAGAAGGTTACTCTACATATATGGACGCATAATTTACAAAACTCCGAAAGTAAATCGGAAATGTATTACCACATTGTTCAAATTATTTGCCCCTTTGGTTCTACGAAGATAACATTTTTACCAAATATGTTTTGGACGTCTCAGAACTTTATGTATAGAACGGCGTAACAAATCCTTCTTCATATATTATTTAGAAAACTCTTCGAGAATATTGTTAGAATCATCTTCCCACATGAAAGTCTCGTAGGAGAGAAGTATGAAATATAAATGAAACAAACTATCCTGGGGAAGGAATGTTGAGGAACGACTAAGAAAGGACTAATAGCACTCTACTCCTGCAATAACTCTATAAGTAAGAGTTGGGGACTAACAATAGAGATCATACATTGGCTGTATATAACGGTTTTACTCTCCATTCTTACATATGGTTGCCTTGTATGGTGGCAAGGGGTCAACAAAAAGACACTGCTAGTTAAAATACAGCAATCAGCTGTACGGTAGCGCTAAGAAGCTCTCCACATGTAGCCTTGAATACAATCTTGAATCTCCAATCACTGAATTTCCTGGTTAAATTCCAGGCTGCAAAATGTGCTCTGAGGCTCCGGGAAACGCAAATATAGAGATCGCTGAATTTTGGCCAGTATCCTCAACACGGCGCCAGTTTGTGACTTTTAGTACTGACATCAGTGATTGTACTCTCTCTCTCATAACGACATCAGAGTAGAGTTTTCTAGTAGGGAATCATGGGCAAATGACTCCTTACCTCTGACCGGTCTGTCGATATTTATAGACTTCGACCCGGAAGAAGGTACTTGTGCAACCATTTACTACAAAGAACTTGACATTTACAACTCATATAAACTTAACGATCTTTGCAGCGTTTTCAGGCAGGAATCTTAGCAATCACGAAAGCGGCTGAGATAGTCAAAACACTTACTGCCGACAACATAGGACCGGTGACTATATATTATATGTCGTTAGTCAGGCGGTCCTTAAGCTACTCAAGTCGTGCACTTCTAACTCAAAAGCGGTTCATGTTTTCAAGGATGCAAACAACATAAAAGGGAATGAGATAACCGATGAGCTTGCTCGAGGGGGTTCGCAGTTGTCCAATGTACTGACTGAGGGATCTGTACAACCTCCATTGGCTACATTATTGGCAAACTCCGTATGAGCTACTGCGGGTTAATCGGCAACAGATGGTCAGCAGAACCTGAAAAGCCATCTTGCCAGAATTCTCTCGCCGTAAAACTTCTTCGCTGGTCACTTATCTCTTGTTCGCGGAACTTTTCTAATAAAGGTTTTTTTTAATATCCTACACAACTATGTTGTTATACCCTACACAAGTTTGTTGCCAGTTTATTATAGCTTTGTATAAGAGTTTGTAACGCCGCGAAATATTGGTCCTAGACCCACCTTTAAGTATACGGATCGTCATATCATGTGTGTCCGTCAGTCTGTCCATTATAATTTGTTATCACGATACAGGCCACTCACAGTGGGAAAAAATGCAGATCTAGCGCGCAGAAAATAAAAGTAGATGTTTTACTATATGTTTATCGATATTTTGGATAAGAATAGATTTAGATGGAGAATTTTAGCTATTTTATGAAAAAAATTGTCAATATTTTGTTTTATTAACGCACTAAGCGCCGAATTTTTTTTAGAAAAAACTTAAATTTTAGATTAAAATTATTATTTTGAAGTTTTTTAAACATTTTGTAATAAGCATCATTTTTCGTTATAACTAATAGTACTCCTAAAATGGGAGCTTCTTTTAAAAATTCCGAAACATTTGGAGGGTAAAAAGTGGGTTAAGGGCAAACACTATTGTTATTATATATATCTTTATTGTTGTTAATATTATATATCCAAAACATTAAACTATATATTTTATAAAATTAAGGCATTACTTATTATATACTAATCACATTCAGAATCCGAGTTTTGATCTGAATTAGTTGGTAGCATTGGATCCTCCTGTAGTTTAAGGACTTCTTCAGATAGTGGCTCACTATATCGATGGTTAAGAGATGTACTACGAGACAAACTTGATATTTTTGGATCAGAAGAAAATAGCAACCTATTGACAAGATCCTTCATTGTTTCCTCACGACTCTTTTTTCTGGCGTACAGTTACCTTTAGTTCCGAAAGTCCTTATTTCTGGATTCCATGGCTTCTTCAGACAACATTCCTATGGGCAAAGATGTACATTTAATTTTGTGTATGCTTGAAGGTATATAGAACTAAGGATATAATTCCACGAAAAGAATAAATGTTTCCTCAGTAAGTTCTTTAAATGACTCTGCGTTAATAGCATATTCACAGGCCATGGTTGAAAGGATGATACTAAAACGCCTAGCAGTATTGCCATCGTTTGTTGTTCCGGATACTGACTTAGGTGTGTCAACAATAATGTGCATTTCTTCCTTCAAATCGTTAATGATTCGTGCCTTCCTTTCTTGGAAAAGTGATCGATCGGAGCTATTAATTTTCCACTTTTTCAAAACTAGTCGGTATGAAATGTGCAAATTTACATTCTAAACATCAAATCCTTGCATGTAAGGTAGACAGGCCGTATTCGTATAAGTTTATGCTTGGTGTTAATGACGCACAGTGTCACGACCGCGGCCAAAAAAAAACCAAGTACCACGGAGAACAAATTTTTTGATGAGGATTGATAGAAAATACTCCAATTAGAATAAATATGAAATTTTACATCGATATGTCGAGTAGTTTTGTCTCTACAAAGGTTCAAATCTGATAATTATTTATAAACTGATTTTTTACCATATTTTCGAAAAATGGGTGTATTTTTCTGATGCTCAGATATTTGAATATTCAAATTAACGGTTATTATAAAAGTGTTTATTTGGTCGCTTTAGTTTGTATGTATATAAATATCATATGGTGTATACAGTCGCCCACACTTGTAGTACTTAGTTCATCAAATTTGTAAAACAAATTTTGAAATTAGTGGAGCAGAAAAAAAAGTTTAAAAAGGTTAGCTCTAATTGTTTTTATATTTGAGTGGTGAAATTGTGTTATTTAAGGAATAAAAAAAATTAGCTGCGGAGTCCTGTGGTCCTATGAGTTATTTAACTTTTTTGGTGACCACCTTATGAAAAAATATGGCATATTCACGAAATGGTTGGAAGCGAATAGTCCAATATGTTATGTATACAATTAAATGAGATGTTGAGGGTCAAATAGGAAGGAGAAGATGGATTCAGAACATAGTAATAATAAAATATTTTCCATAAAATATGCAATTAACTGGTGAAAACGTTATTCGAAGCGGAGATATGGGAGAATTGGTTTTAAAATATAGCTTTTAAATAAATTTTCAGTCAGTTTGAAGATTATACTTATTTATCAGATCATTTGAGACATAATCTTATAATCTAAATTTAGAGGTCGCACATGAATTACCTTTGTGAAAAGTTCATACAGAAAAATATTTGTTCATGGCATGGGATATGCAAAGTGCAGTACAATACCTTTTGAGCGACCTTCACAAGATGCTAACAAGTCATGCCAACAAATAATTAGTAGCAGCCCGAACTTTTATTAAAGCCGAGTTAAATAAGGATTTTATTTAGAATTTTATATTACAATCCGACCTTGTAATATCCTTAAACAGCCATTAAGTAAAGGCCCGAGATTATAATGTGGATGATACTAAATCGTACATTTGGGAAGACAATATATATATATATATCTGATGTGTGTTTTCAAAATGTTGTGAATGATAAAAAAGTAATTTATTAGTTATTAAAGGATATCAAATATTTGTTATATTATAATAAAAATAACAAAAATAAAACTACTATACTTAATTTAGCTGCATATAACGATTTCATAGTACAGAAAGTTAAATTTGTAGGGACTTTTGGTATGGTAGGTACCTGTAACAACTAAATTACAACACCTATTACTGTCTTCGCCTAAATTAGATGTAATTTGGACGAAGACATGAAAATTTTCCTGGAATTTGGATGAATATAAACTATATATAGGTCAAAAAATCGGATTTTTCAAGACCCTTTGTATGGGAGGTATATCAAATCTTGGTCCAATCTATCCAGTTTTTGGTCCGTTGCTTTATAGGCATAAGTAAATGTAAATTGTCAATTTTCATTGAATTTGGTTGAATATTAAAGATTTTATAGCCCAAAAAGGGTAAAATTCTCAAGACCCATTATATGGGAGGTATACCAAATCTTGGTCCGACCTATCCAATTTTTTGTCAGTTGCTCTTTAGGCCAATAATAAGCACATGTACCAAATTTCATTAACTTTCGATAACTCCTTCTATTTTTGGCCGCTGTTTATATGAACTCGCGACATAGTGTGACGTCATTTTGTTGTAATCATTCATTACTTTTGGTGTTGCACCGCAAATTCCACATGATTGGGTAGATGATATTTTTTTCAGAGTTCATAAAGTAGATCCTTTATTTTATTTGAGAAGACTCTTACAACCGATTTCGCTGTAATTTCAATTTTTATTTAGAAAGACATTTGGAATAAATATATATTCAGTGCATGAGTTTAAAATCAATATTTGGAGCAGCTTAAATACCCTCATTTTCATACTCACACCCATTACTCTGGAACCTTATGAACCTTATATCTGCTATGCTGTGATCTATTCCAAGTCATATTTGATCAATTATATCAAACAAATTCACAATTTTTTTATTTTATTTAAGAAAACCTTAAAAAAGCTTCCTACACCAAATTGGAATTTTTTAAAAAAATTGCCATAAATCCGAGAGTCGCAGGAAAAAATTTAGTATGATGTTCTAAACAGACAAAAAAATATATATATAAAAATAAAAAACAAATCAACGCTGAACTCGTCTGCACTCCATACGAAACCCCTATTTTAATTGACCTTAATTAAAAAAACGGACCATATATTTAGCCCGAAACACCTAAATTAAAATAACTTATGGGTTATATAACTATTCCATTTAATTAAATACCAATACTATATATCAAAAATGGACAAAATTCTATAATAATATATTCACACACGACCACCGTAATTTTATAGCTAAAAAAGACCATTCTTAACATTGGAAAAAATATATATTTTAAATGCACCGTTATTCCGTTCTAACTTATTAATTCGGATTATTTTATACGGACTTGAGTACACTCAACACTCTACTTTAAAACTGCATTAATGTTTTAAAGTTTCCTTCAAGTTAATTTTTTTATTTTCTGCGCGCTATCGGTATGAAATGAAATTTCATCATGAAATTTTGCCTGTAGGTTGGGTTCTGATCAAAAAAGACTCATATTGTTCATGATAACGATCCTTTAATATTTAGGGAACGAAATGGACAAAATCAAAAAAAGATGTTTCCACGACATAGGGGTCTACGATCCGAAACGACCCGAGTCTTACTCGGCCAACGTCTGTCACCTCAGCCCATTGTGTAAAAGCAATAGGGCTGCTACAACAACAACAAAAACTGTATTTTGTTTATTTTTCTTGGTGTTCTAAAAGTCACAATTATGACCCGAAAATCTCGAAATTTTACGAAGAGAAAGGCGTCCAATTTTCTTGTTCTATATACTCGGATGTGGGAATTTTACTTAAATCTGCATTAGATCACATACATTTCGAGTTGATGGCTAGGACATTTAGCACGAATTTGATTGGCAATGAACGGTTAATATTTAGGGTGTCGAATGAACAAAAACTTTTTTCTGTGTATAATTACAAATTTTGAATTTTGTGGAGTATTTTCTTACTCCGGGTAAACATGATTCGGAAAAGATGGCACAGAGGAGATGTTGACCTCTATTCTGCCAAGAGAAATATAGATCCAGGCTCGAAATATAGATCCAAAGAAAGTTAGAGCTCAGTAATAGCAGTGTAAGTTATCATAAAATGGGCCCGCCTCATTATACTGCTTTCCTCACTGGTTTTGACTAATTTTGGTTGGTAACAGGTAAAAGGAAACCTGTTACCAACCCTTTTGAGAATATGCATATAATTACTTTCGGAGACGATTTATGCATGTCCGTCCATGTAATTTGTAAGAACTTGCTGTAATGTGGATTTCGTGATCTTCGAAGGGAAGAAGCATTATTTCAAGCAATTTTTTGAAATATCTACATGCTTCGATATACTCCTCATAGGAATTGTCCATATATTTTTCGATAATTACAAGGTGTTAGCAACATTTTTTCACTTATGTGGCTTACATTTTGTATTCCTGGTTCTCCGAGAGTGAAAAGTATCCTTGCAGAATATTTTATCACGTATTAACGACCACGCTTAACTTTCGGTATGTTAAAATTCCTAGTCCTCTATTCCAACCTGAGTGCCTTTAATTTGGAACACAATATTTTCAGATCATGAATAACATTCTGGCACACAATTCAATAAAGTAGCTCTATATAATATCCCGACTGATTTAAAGAATTTTGAATGCTCATCGTTGTAAATGGTATAAAACGATCGTTCTGGCTTCTATTACAGTACATCCTCCGTAAAGCAATAAATTGTAAAGAACTTTATATATGCTTCTTTTGAAAGTTAGGCGGAATAAAAATCATATACATCATAATTCAAATACCACCCTCTATGAGTCAGTACGTGGGCCTTTCTAGTCCCTTTATTTAAGGTGTGAAAAAACAGCATTAAAACAAGCATCAATTTATGAAAGTGTAAATAAATGACACTCACATATTGCTAACAATTATGATTTTAATTGTTTGTAATACATCACATATTTGTTGATGTTGTTGTAGGGTTTTTTCCCGCTCTATATTGGCTTAAATGAGAGTTATTCGATATTGAAATACTTAGCGCACGTTTCCGGTTTGGAGTAGCGCCATCACGTTTACAACAAATTTACACATATTCAGAGATGAAACATAAAAAAAGAAAAAATACAAATTCGCATATGGACAAACAAAGCACATCGTTACATACATAAATATACATACAGTGGAATATCTCTATGATGAACGTTTCTTTATTACAAATATTTTTAATGAATCGTATGGGGAAGATTTCTGAGGTTCTCTGGTACCACTTTACAGAAAATATGGACGTTATACACCACAAACCAAAATGTAAGGCTCATATTTTTATTGGAGATCAGAAAGTGAAATATGGTCCATTATATAGAAATATTTATTTAAAATCTACTAGTACGGAGTTCCCACTGCATCGCCCAGATTTTTGTTGAATTTAGCGGCAAAAAAATTTTAAAAAACCAAAATCTGAAAAAAATGAAAAATTCATTCCGATAGCGCTTTCAAATATAAAATAAACAAAATCCTATGTCAAATATCAAATACTCACATCTGGATGGACAGACGATTTGACGATTGTGTATGTTAGAGCGCCGCATATTTATTTAGGTCTTGATTTTTTCCTCGTTTTTTCGACAATAACAAAAAATTGCATTAAAATGAATTTGTCACAAAACGAAACGAAAGACAAAAGCCATATCGGGCTAAACGAATGTTAGTTTTTCAAATTAACCCCCTGCAGCGCGGCACAAACAAAAAATTGAAAACAAACAAATGCCGTTTTTATATGATTTTGATGGCGATTTTGAGGTCATTTGATCGAAAATAAACAACAAAGCCAGTTGTTTATTCAGTGCTGAATAAAAAAAGCTCCCATTGATTTACAAAACTGTCAAATAGATTCCTATAGGCAAAATAGGAGATTTGGTTCTTTTCGATGGTAAGTTTTTTTTTTTTTTTTTTTTTTTTGAGAATGGTGGGGAGTTTTAAGATAAACAAATTATTTTGATTTTATTTAATTTAAATTTGTAGATTGTGTTATGCTTGCCATAGTTAGAGAAATTGTTGGATAAAATAAAATTTTCACAAAAGTTCTAAAAGAAATGGTATATGATAAAAGTTAGTGTGGGCGCTCAAATATCCAATCAAATTTTCTGGAGCAAAAATAAAGCCATTCATATTTGCAAGAAGGCCTTCTTGCAAATATGAATATGTTATACCCTTTATCAGGACTGCAGAATCCGTATTTGTACCGAGTTGACTCGAAGTAAAACAGCGACCAGAGGCTGCTACCTCAACAAATTCAAGTACGTGATTATTTTTTGTCATGTGATTCCTGATCCAAACACTTTTGATCAGGGCATTCACTACTGGAAAATGTGGTGAATGGGTGCATTTTCGAGGTTGTCCTGGATTAAACGTGGTGGGTTAAATACGTGTCTCCCCAACAGCAGTATACACAGCATTTAACACAACATATTGTTGTTTAATGCTTCTATAATACATCAGTCCTGCAGTTTAACAGTGGTGGTATCCGATCAACTAAATTGTGGAATTTTCGAGTATGTAAGATGTATTTGGCCATTGTGACCCAAGAAACCTAGCTAATCGAGAACGGTTGCTTACAGAGTTGCGATGGTTACAACGTTGTCCGGGAGAAACGTACCAGAAGCGGAGTTCGGAGACTTGCATTCTTGTTACACCTTTCTGCTAGACCTATCTCGCTAGAGTAAGACTGTAGTGACCCGTACATTGAATGTATGATGGTAGCAGTAAAGTTTGGAACTACTTTTGGAAGTTGATGATTAGATTACCATCGGATATTAGCACACTCTTAAAATTTAATAACCGCCTGGTACTAGAGTATTTCAATGCCATAGGAGTCAAGATTCCTCCCAATTAATAATAGAAGAATGCTACAGCACGCCAGACATCACTAAAGCGGCACCACGTCTCCATCATTGTCTTCGTCTATAGACATCTGACCACCGTGTTTCCTTGAACCGCCTTAAAGCTTATTGGCAAGGCTTCAGAGAGTTTTCCAATCATTGCTTCAGAGAGCTGTCCATACCCTCCGATACTTGGGTAACTGAGAGGAATCCGCAGAAGATTGTCTCTACTGCATCAAAACGCGAATACTGACCCTGAAAATTCAACGGTAAGAGGACATACTCTACCGCCGACAAATAGGTGTACGTCTGTTTTATTTAAATAATATTAGTACACTATTAGAAGGTTATAACCGCCTGGTATTAAGAGATTTCAATGTCAATGCCCATAATGAATTACCGAGAAAATTGATAGTTCAAAATGTTGCAACCCGTTATTTCCCCCGCATCATCTGACCTCCCTATCATCGTTTCCGTTAATAGCCCACCCGACTTCATAATATGTGATTGCAGTACTTTCCTGAACCTATAGAAAAGAGATTGGCAAGATTTCAGAGATTTCGATTACCCGATTTTTAACCGATTTAATGTAAACGGTCCCTATATATCTATCGATTTGCACGAAATTTGGTACAGCCTAATCATTTAGGTCTAGAATGATGTCTGCCAAGTTTCGTGAATATCGGTCCAGATTTAGATATAGGTCCTATATATATTTTCGTCCGATTTAAGGTAAATGGTGCGCCAAAGTCCCTAAATATCTTTCGATCTGCACGAAATTCGGCACAGCGTAATTAATTAAGTCTAGAATGTTGTGTGTTAAGTTTCGTGAAAATTGGTTCAGATTTTGATATAGCTCCCATATATAGTTTCGTCCGATTTAAGGTAAATGGTGTACCAAAGTCTCTATATATACTTCGATTTGCACGAAATTTGGCATAGCGTACTGAATTAAGTCTAGAACGATGTGTGTTACATTTTGTGAAAATCATTTCAGATTTAGATATAGCTCCCATATATATTTTCGTCCGATTTTAGGTAAATAGTGCATCAAAGTCCTTTTATATGCTTCGATTTGCACAAAATTTGGCTTAGCGTTCTAACTTGAGTCTAGAATGATTAGTGATGAGTTTCGGGAAAATCGGTCGAGATTTCGATATAGCTCCCATATAGCTCATCCGATTTTATGTAAATGATGCACCAACGTCCCTATATATCCTTCGATTTGCACGAAATTTGGCATAACGCACTGAATTAAGTATAAAACGATGTGTGTTAAATTTCGTGAATATCGGTTCTGATTTAGATATAGTTCCTATATATATTTTCGTCCGATTTTCGGTAAATAGTGCACCAAAGTCCCTATGTATCCCTCGATTTTCCCGAAATTTCGCATGGCGTACTGACTTGAGTCTAGAATGAATAGTGGTGAGTTTCAGGAAAATCGGCTTAGATTTCGACATATCTCCCATATATATTTTCGTCCGATTTTATGTAAATGGTGCACCAAGATTCCTATATATATTGTTCGATTTGCACAAAATTTGGCATAGCGTACTGAATTAAGTCTAGAGAGATGTGTGTTAATTTTCGTGAAAATGGGATCAGATTTAGATATAGCTCCCACATATAGATTATAATTTTAACAACGCGGCGTACCGAATAGCGTGTATCAATTTTGCTATAAATCGTTTTCCATAAATTTTCCCCATGTTACGCAGGCGGCTCAAAATCTGCTCGAATGAAATTGAAGGTTGGAGAAAGAGGGAACATAGATAGGCAATTGTTAGGATACATATGTGCAATATACCCTAAGTGATGAAGGGTATCATATAGTCGGCCCAGTCCGACTTTACTACTTTCCCTACTGGTTTTGATTCTCTTTGGGCGACAGCCTACAATCGGATCTTCAATACGCAATTTTGGGACAGACCGAATATCCGAAACATATCATGTGAAATTCTGATACCGGATTCTGACTTAGGGCCTAACGGAACACTAGCATAAATCCCCTCTGATATCTGTTGTTACTCAGATGGCTTTCGGTTTGCAGAAAGGACGGGACTGGAACTCATCATTGAAGAACCGGGAAGAACAGGTCTTTCACAGTATTAAGTGTATGTCCTACTCTGGACAGGTGGTGGCGTAAACCACGTATGTTCACAACCTCAACTAACCTAATTTTGCTATGTTATATTTTATTTTATAAATATTTTATTGTCCATCAGCAAAGTTCCTATTTTTTATTTTTAATTTCAAGCTTTATTTATTTTGACACATTTTTGTTGCAAGTTCCAAAAGAAGTGTTTTAATTCTTTAATTACCGGAAGTCAAGTAATTTCATGGTCGTGCTATGGAAAATGTCTGCAATTAAAGTCAATGTTTTCACTTGTGTTTCCTGTAACTTTAATTGATCAATTTTTTGTGCGGAGGGTGGAAAACCAAATTCCTAGAATTCAAAAAATCCTTACAGAACAATTTCTAAACACTAAGAAAAGTCATGCCTCTCCCCACTCATCGCCAAAAAGAACATCCACTTCGGACGGCTATAAAGAAAAATAGACATCATAAACAACGTTCCGCACTCATTTCGATTCTGACATACACAAATTACAATGCCATACAGCTTTCGTCACGCCTGTCTGTCTATCATTTTGGCACTTTGTTGCGCACTATATAAATAATACTCATTGTTTTTTGTGGCCCACGAAGACAAGTTCATGAGCACGTCCCGTGTTTTCATGTCATTTGTAATGGACATTTAATTACTTGCCGAAAACAAATTCAAATGCAAACGCCACCGTCAATGTTTGTTGCTGCTGTCATGTCAAGTCAAACAAATAAGCCTCAAAATACAAATTTATCAGTCAATGTAAAATATCAAATTTAATTTACATACATAAATATTTTGGTTGCCATAACAACAAATCTATGCTGTGGTGTTTATAATGACAAAATATGCCACCGGAACTTTATTAAAGAAACTTTACACTTGCATTTCCAAGGTAATCAGTTTCCATTTTCTTGGTCAGCATTTTTTCGTCATGGGAAATCAGTTTGAATAATTTTTGACATATAACACCTGAATATGCCTTGGTTACGGTTTCCAATAATTATGACAAAGTTAATCAGTTTTAGGATCCCTACTCCAAGAAATTTATGAATTCATATTTTGAGTATTTCGGAGACAATGAGACAGTAGAGGATTTTGGGTTTGTATTTGCTTAATAATAAGATATACACAAAGGTTTTATAGGCAAAATGCCCTCAAATTGAACACACCGAAATCCTCAAAATAACCAAAAATTTGGGCATCAAAATACTTATCCAATCCTTAGAACCTTTTGGAGTTGACCAGACAATCATAGGTCAGCCATATGCTAAGTAATAGATGGAAAAAATGCAGACACATCAGACAATTATGGGTATTTTGTATACTGGAGTACCAGCCTTGCCTTGATGTAGTAAACCTCCGATATTTTTGACCCACAGTATTCTAAAGTCAATTTCTGAGCGTAAGTAGCCAAATCTTTCAATTAATGACAACTTGGATGCTGTGAACAGGCCGCAAGGAAAGTAGTAAAGTCGGACGGGGCCGACTATATGATACCCTTCACCACTATGGGTGTATTAAAAAGATGCATCCTAGCAGAAGGGCCATTAATATAAAATTGGATGAACTAAAATGTGTCACCTTTATCTAAATGTGAATCGACTAATCGACATATTTTGGGTCCTACTTAAAATCGGACGAAACTATATGGGTGCTATATCTAAATTTGGACGGATTTCAACAAAAATTGACACACCCTTGGCTAAACTATTTTAAGTACGCTGTGCAAATAAATCCGAACTGGTATCAGCAAAACTTAACACATGTTATGTTACACAAACTTTAGTACTTGGCGGACATCATTCTAGGATCAATTAAGTACGGTATGTCAAATTTCGTGCAAATCGAATGCTATATTGGGACTTTGGTGCACCATTTATATTAAATCGGACGATAATATATATGGCAGACATCACTCTAGACCCAATTCAGTACCTTTCGTGCAAATAGAAAGATATATAAGGACCTTTGTGCCTATATCGGACGAAAATATATTTAGGAGCTATATCTAAATCTGAACCGATTTTTCCCAATTTCAATAAGGTTCGTCCTGGGCCAAATAATTGAGCTGAGCCAAATTTCATTCGATTCGGATTATAAATGCGACCTGTACTTTGTTTACAATTTAACACCAACAGACGGACGGACGGACATGCATAAATCGACTCAGAAGGTGATTCTGTGCATATTCTCAAAAGGAGCTATGGGTCTATCTCGTTTCCTTTTGCCTGTTACACACATATGCCCAAAGACATAATACCCTGCACCACAGTGTGGTGAAGGGTATAAAAAGTCGGAAGCAAACATCTTGAGATTGGTCGCCCTAAACTTCTAAAAATTCTATGTTCTTAGTGAAGTCCTTCACACCCTCTTAGGTCGTTTAGTTCTTGAATTATATAATTTCTTAAAAATTGGTGTTTACATTTGTAAACACCATACAGACTACATTAATGGACCAATTGTCACGAAATTTTGCAGGTATAAGACCCCCATAGTTTTTGGAGGATATTTAGGGGATGAATTTGACCATAAACTTTATTTTTGTCACATGATTAGTAAAAGATCTAATCGTTGTAGATAGTGCAAATATCGCGAAATATATAATTTCTTAAAAATTGGGTTCGAATACTTTGCAAATGCTGGTATAGCAGTTGTTCAAATGTTTTGCTGTATTCCCCACACGTTCTACATCTGCTCCTTCCCGCTCATCGTAGCTTGTGTAAATATGCCTACATACTGTGATATCCTGTTAGAAAATCTCTAAGTCTACTGATTTCCTTCCTGCTAAACTTATCTTCATTTGAATCTCCCCATTATATGTTTGTATTCTTTATAGTGCTCTCGTTATTTTAACGAATTTTGAGGGCCTCTTTCGCCTATGACCTCATTTCTAGACATATTTCTCTATAAGGTATGGAATGGATCATATCTATAGTGTATAGGTCTGTAGCACTTCTGGGAGGAAGGTTCTGCTAAGCATTTGGTGGAACTGGAAGGGGATTATTTAAATTTCTGATCTTTACTGTCAACAACTGGTCCGTTTGAAGATAGAAATTTGTCAGAAACGGCCAGAATTGGCCAATAGGTGAGGTGTCGTGTTCCTCCAGGAGAACGCTAGGCCACACACATCTTCGGTAGCTTGGTTGGGAAGTTTTAATGCATCCGCCATACAGTCCGGACTTGGCACCAAGCGATTATCAAATCATACAACAAAACTGTACAAATCGGACATTCCGAAGCACATTAATTGAAGTCCTATAGTTCGACCTTTGGAATATTGTTGCGTACTTTGGAGTACTCTCTAGTGTTATGCTGAGAAATTAGAATCCGTTCAAAAGCCATTCCTTCTTTTTGCTCTTAGAGGTTTACCATGGAATGCAGATTTAGCTCTCCCGCCTTATGAAAATAGATTGAAACTTATAGATCTCCCAACTCTTGATAGGAAACGTTTAATGCTCCGCGCTATTTTTTATTACTAAACTTTTAAGAGGCAATATCGCTTGGAGTTTTTTAATTGGTGAAATAAAGTGAAATGTGCCTCCACGTAACACGCGTAACTACATTCCAACTACATATACAAAATAATGGATTTCTTTTTCCTCAACCTAATATTTTGTCTACAGATTGATCTTAAACTGCTTAGCTCGTTATAGCTTGAAGCTCCGCATGTATGATGTTATTGTGAAGTGAAAATTCAGTTCACGGTTCTTCAATAAATGGTCTCAGTCCCGTCTTTCCTGCCAGTCGGGAGCCGCCTATGTAACAAAAGATACCAGAGGGCATTTGTGCCAGTGTTCCGTTAGGCCACGAGTCTCTGTCCTGTATCAGAGTTTCACATGACTCAAAATTGCTTTCGTGGGATCCGAATGTAACCTCTACAATAGTTTTGTATAGTATATTGTGTCGATCCAATCGTACATTGATATATGTATTTAAGGACCACCCATTCACGGTTTCAAAAATTTGTGTTTATTCCTAAGCAACTATGTTGTATGGGTATTATACCCTTGTGTGGCCCCAAGACTACATTAATGGACCAATTGTCACGAAATTTTGCAGGTATAAGACCCCCATAGTTTTTGGAGGATATTTAGGGGATGAAATTGACCATAAACTTTATTTTTGTCACATGATTCGGAAAAGATGCCGCTGAGAAGCTATTGACCTCTAATCGTTGTAGATAGTGCAAATATCGCGAAATATTGCCCAGGCTAAAGATCCGCAAAATCTTAGTGCTCAGTGGTAGTTGTGTAGGGTGTCATATGGTTGGCCCGTCCAACTCGTTTTTATTATACCCTACACAACTATGTTGTCAGGCTATTATAGCTTTGTGCAGTCTGTAACGCCGCGAAATATTGGTCCTAGACCCACCTTTAGGTATACCGATCGTCATATCTCGACTAGCTGAGTCGATCTAGACATGTGACAAGCCACAGTTATGGACAAATATTCACGAAATTTTGCATGTAGGATGGGTTCTGGCCAATGAAGGTATCCATTGTTTTTGGTAAAGATCGGTTAATGTTAAGGGATGAAATGACCAACTACTTAATTTTTTTCGGATTTTCTGGTCTTTCCAGAGGCTGCAATTATAGCCCAAACATTGCCAATTTTTACACGGTGAAGGGAATCGGGTCAACGAATAAGCACGCCTGTTTTGATAATGATCGGTTAGTATTTAACGGGTCATATAGAACCTGACTTTTGTGTGAAAAATGACAACATGTGTATTTTATAGCGTATCTATTTACCCCGGAAGGACATATACTCGAAAAGTTGATAGTATATCCAATTATATTGTTTTATGTACTCGGATGTGGGAGTCACACTTAAATATTTACAGGTGCTTACATATTCATATATTATTTAGTAACTTATTACCAAGCTAGAGGGCGAAAAAAGAGCGGTGATCGCTTTGAAATTTTCCATGAGGATCCAGGTATGGTCAAGGACAACACCTTTAATTTTCGGGAATGATCATATAATAATTTTGGTATGAAGTGGACAGGAAACTTAATTTTTGTGTTTTTCCGAGTCGATCTATAGGCCAAAATGATAAGCCGAACCTTACACCACAACCCAAGGTGGAGGGAATCTGTACTGAATATGAGTAATATTTGTTGACCTCTAGTCGGTCATAAGGGTGCGAAATATTGCTCAAGCTCAGAATATAGAACCACAGAAAGTTAAAGTTAAAGTTCGTGGAATTTGTGTAGAGTATCATATGGTCGGCCACGGCAGAAGTTGAAAAAAGTAATACTTGTAATATTGCCTAATTACCCCAATGTGCCAGCATCCACTATACAAATTGAAGTTAAGCATTTCCCATGAAACTTCAAAGAACCTGAATAAGAGCGACAATAAATGACAATAACAGGAAGTCAAGAGCAAATCATCATATCAAGGAAGAACAAACATCTTATCTTCTGACTGACTGACTGTTGAAGCGTATTTACCTTTGTGTGTACGAGCCTATTCCTAACAAGATAATTAGGTCTTTTGTTTTTCTTTTCTTTGTTTACTGAAATGTGGGCCAAATGGACGCAAAGCATCTACTTTTGGGTGGATGGGTAGTTACGGGCCATGAAAAGATCATTTCATATTCCAGCTTTGGTTTTGTACACACACAATAAATAGACACACAAACACAACAACGGTCTAATCGTCAAATGTTCATTCAATACTTTTTGAGGTGGGTGTACAAGTTTCAGTTTTCTGTAACCACCACATCCCTCTTCTTGAATTTCGAAAATACTTGTGGAGGGTGGCATAGTCGTCATATCATCAACCATTAAAGCAAAGTGAGGTTAACTTTTTTTCTTTTCGTTTACTCACCCTCCCACAAAATGACATCCAGAGTTCAGAGTTCGGATTTTTGGTGTTGCTTTTAGCGTCATGGCATGCAAAATCTGTCACACTTGATTTTGTCATTATGGTTGAATGAAACAGGGCCAAGTAATTTTCTAATGTGGTTGTTGTTGTTGGTGGTGCTACTGCCACTGTTGCTGATGTTGTTAAGTTGACATGAGGGCGTTTGGATATTATTATATGGGATGTCCTGGTGTGTGTATTTGTGTGTGTGTCGTTCATGTCCTTGGCATTCATTAATTACCAATGTTTTCATTAGTTGTAATTTTTTTCTATGAAAATCAAACATTCAGGCGGCCAATTTGAGGGTTGCTGTTCTTTTGGTTTTTTGCTTTTGAGCAAAATTTGTCCTAATCGATGGTGTCGAAGTTTCATTTAGTCAAATTATGTTTGTTCGTTGTTTTTTTGGGTTGGCTTGTATTTTGCCTGTTGGCAGCTGAACTGCACCTGAGGTTTCATATTACAAAACCATTAAGTCGTGTGAAAAATATGTTCAATGACCTAAATATTCATGCAGCGAGGGTTCATATCCACATCGATATACCATTGATTGAGTTGGTATTCATCGAAGCATATAGAGGAATATGAGAGGCATTTTTTGCTAATTTAATAATAGAATTTCAGGGAATTTTGCACAGGGGTGGTTTGCATACGTGCATGAAATTCAGGGAAACATATTTTTTGACAAGCAATTGTTATAATGCAATTAAATGTGGAACAGTGTGATGGGAGTGAGGTCTCTCATATACATACTTCTATAATCTGAACGGTTTCTAAGAACACAAACAGTCGATTTTATGTTTATCTTTAGAAAGAATTTCGGCATACCGAAAAAATATAGACCATATCTTGCTAATGGTATGCTATATTCTGTAAGATTTATTGAAAAGGTTGTGGGTTGCTACTGTATGCGGGAAACGTATCGAATGTCTCATATCGGAGATTTTATGGAAGTGAAGTTCTCGATTTGTAGATGACCTACTATAGACCAGAAATATAGTGAACATCAATTGTTTGAGATAAATGATCGGATGTTTGCCTGATATTAAAGAGGTCGTGAAAACCAATATCACCCAAATTGATACCACCAGCACACATAAACATTCTTTACATTAAGTTTAACGTAAGATTCTTGCAAAGTACCTGCCCTATATCCAAAATAGCCTCATAATTTTATTCATTGAGGTCTTGATCGACACTGAACTGTTAACATTGTCATTACCTTTTACGGGGGCCTAATATGTTCAAGAAAAAGAGCAGTTATGTGACTCGTAGCTCCATCCTGTGGAATGCAAACGTTATCCATACAAATACAATCAAAAGTCATTAACCATATATCGATTGCGCATTAAATCGTCACTTTATTTTCAAAATAGTAAGTCCAATGACCCTGCCGGATCATAAAACTTATCAAACAGCCACACGTTGGGGATGGAGATGGTTCTCAGCAGTAACTCTTTTCCAAGACCCAGATGCGACAATTTTGATTGTTGACAAAGCCACCGTGGTTAAAATGACCAAATGGCCAAAATTATTTTTCAATCGACTTTCGGGTCATTATACCCTTCAGCACACTGTGGTACAGGGTATTATGTCTTTGTGCATATGTTTGTAACAGGCAAAAAAATCGAGATAGACCCATGGTTCCTTTTGAGAATATGCATAGAATCACTTTCTGAGTCGCTTTATGCATGCCCGTCTGTCCGTCCGTCCGTCCATGTGTTTTTATTAACAAAGTACAGGTCGCATTTTTGATCCGATTTGAATGAAATTTGGCACAGATCACTTAATTGGCCCAAGGACGACCCCTATTGAATTTGGAGAAAATCGGTCCACGTTTACGCATAGCTCCCATATAAGGGTACCCCCAAATTTCCGATATTTTGGGTTCTTGAGTGCGTTTTTTACATGAATTCGCTGAAATGTGGTGCTTTGAGTTCTTATTGGGTAGCAAATCTCTCCACTAAAAATTATAAATATGGGTAAATTTTTTCGGATAGCCCCCATATAAGTGTACCCCCAATTTTCGGTATTTTCGGGTTCTTGGGCTCGTTTTATAACTGAATTCTCTGAAATTTTGTATTAAAATTACTCCACTAAAAATTATAAATACAGGTCCAGTTTTTCTGGTAGTCCCCTTATAACGGTACCCCAAATTTTTGGTATTTTGGGGGTTCTGATCGTATTTTTCGACCGAATTGACTGTAATTTAGTACGTCGAGTTCTTATTAGGTAGCAAATCTCTCCACTATAAATTATAAATATAGGTCAATTTTTTCGGGTAGCTCCCATATAAGGGTACCCCCCCAATTTTCGGTATTTTGGGGTTCTTGAACCAAATTCTTTTTATACCCTTCACCACACTGTGGTACAGGGTATTATGTCTTTTTGCATATGTTTGTAACATGCAAAAGGAAATGAGATAGACTGAGAATATGCATAGAATCACTTTTTAAGTCGATTAATGCATGTTCGTCTGTCCGTCCGTCCATGTATTTTTGTTAACAAAGTACAGGTCTCATTTGTGATCCGATTTGGATAAAATTTGGCACAGTTCACTTATTTGGCCCAAGAACGAATCCTATTGAAATTGGGAAAAATCGGTTAAGATTTAGATATAGCTCCCATATATATTTTCGTCCGATTTTATGTAAATGGTACACCAAAGTCCCTATATAATCTTCGATTTGCACGAAATTTTGCATAGGATTCGGAATAAAGCCTAGAAAGATGTATGTTAAATTTCGTGAAAATCGGTTTAGATCTATATATAGCTTCCATATATCTTTTCGTCCGATTTTATGTAAAGTGCCTATATAACCTTCGTTTTTGGCATAGGATTCTGAATTAAGCCTAGAACGACGTGTGTTAAATTTCGTGAAAATCGGTTTAGATTTTGATAGAGCTTCCATATATATTTTCGTCCTATTTTATATAAATGGTGCACCAAAGTCCCTATATATCCTTCTATTTGCACGAAATTTGGATTTATAAGTAAATTAAGAACTCAAAATGTGGCCGAACATATGACACGTTTCGAAGAAAACTGTTTAGATTTCGATATTTTCCTTTAAATGTATTTACATAGTTGTGTACCATTGTAAGAAGCAACTCTATATCTGACCGAAATTTTGTATAGGTTGCAGAATAGCATGTTTAATTTCATGTTATTGGTCCTTTAAAAATGCGACGTCTGTTAGGATTCCTTCTGTTGAATATTCCCAAAGTGGTGAAGGGTATCATATAGCCCCGTCCGACTTTACTACTTTCCTTACTGGTTTTCATTTATTTCAAAGACCCACTCAGCAAATTCTCGACGAAGTCTCGGGTTGAGTTATTGTGTTACGTGAATTGTATATGCCTTAAGGCCCATGTCTTTATAAAAAGTCAATAGAGATACCTACGCCAGCCTGTCTATTGATGCTTGGGTATTGAAAATATATTGATTCATATATAAAGGCATAACCCAATTTTCGGTATTTTGAAGCATTTTATCGCATTTTCAACCGAAGGTTCTCAAATTAACATTCCCTTTTTATACCCTCCACTATAAGGCGGGGATATTTTAAATTTGTCTTTCCGTTTGCAACGCATCGAAATATTCACCGCAAACCCCATTATCGGAATAAAATTCTATGTCGATTTATGCGTGTCCGACTATCTATCATTCTTTTATGACCACAATAGAGATTGCAATATTTGAGATAAGCTCTGAAATTTTGCACAGCATTGCTATTACTTCTAGGATGGTTGCTATAGCAAATGGGGTATATCGGTCCACGATTTGGCATATAGCTTTACCATGATATTTTCGGTATTGTGGGGATATTTGATAGGTTTTGGGGATTTAACCTGCCTACGAAAAATGATCAATATGGGCTTTAATTTAATTTTTCAGGTTCTCTGCTTTCTAAACATGTTCAATATTTGTAGGGAATCACACATAAAACGCTACCTCATAAACTTCGAAGCTTAGACGCGTGCTTCAACCAAATTAGCTGTATTTTATATTTTTGATCCTCATTGAGTAGAAAATCTCCCTACAATCAATCCTGGTCCAAGTTTACGTGTGCCCATACAATTCGGTATTGGGGGAACCGAACCGAATTCGGTCAAATCTTCCTACCAAAAATTATTAAAATAAAAGAAAATTAAAACAATCTAAAAATTTACCGATCTTCATCATAATACTCGTGCTTATTCTTTGCAAAGATTCCTTTTCTGGTGTTCATTTTCGTGGTCTCGGTTAATTATTGTGCTCTCTAATGTGACCAGTAAAACCGACAATAATAAAGTTGTTGGTCCATTTCCTAAATGTTAACCGATCATTGCCAAAAACAATAGGGGTCTTATTTGGTCCAAAATGGATGGACGGACACACATGTCTAGAACGATTCAGCTAGTCGAGATATGACGATCGGTATACTTAAAGCGTTACAAACCTATAATAGGTTTGTGGTAATTATGCATTCCGCGTTCTAGAACCGAAAAATATAGGGTACGACTAATTTCAAACTTAGCTTTGTTTAAGTCCCTAACTCTGCCAAATGGCATGTAATTTTGCATAGATTGTCGAATGAAATGTGTATGAACTGACCGGCTAGTATTGTAGTATGTACTTGTCAAATGAGAGAATGAAAAATTCCATATTCCCATGTTACAGTACCGTTATATGCAGACTATACCAAAACGTTGACTTATATATCCCATTTGCGATACTAAATCAACTAAGACTATGACCATCGTATTTGTAAATTTTCAAATCTCTAGCTTAAATTGTGATTTCAACAGTCAGCCTAAATTGACATAACCTTTTATTCTAATCAATACAATATATACTTTGTGGGACTGAATATGGGATTTAATTGCTTTTGTCGGAGATCCACCCCATAAAGTCAGATCAAGAGTAATATTTAATATTTATATAGGCATATCCGTTTGGTGAAATCATAATAATAATCTTAATAATTCATATACAACGATGTGAATGTATTAAGTATTGGCTAATCCTCGCAAAATATTTTCAATATAGAACAACATTTTGGGATAAGCCTGAAATAACACCCCTGTCCATTTCTACATATTTTAAAGATCATCACAGCATTTCCACCCGTAGTGCATACAACATTGAATTTTGGGTTCTCAGCGCGAATCAATTGAAAACATGTTTTTCCAATTAGAATCTTGACACTTTAATGGTCCTATCCGAATTTTCTAAAAGTTTGTGTTTAAATTTCGGTTTGTACATGACTTTTTCTTTTGACTTATATAGAAATGTTACTTCATTAATACCTGGGCTTCGTTCTTTCTATGAAAATCATAATATTATAAAGCAGTCTGTAGATAACTTACAAATAAATTACATTTGCAATGATTCATGAGTTCTAACGGGTTTTAGCGTTACCAATAAGTACTAATTTTTATGGACCTAGTCTTCTCGATATAAATATTCAAATATTGGATTTATTTTCGAAAATTCATATTTATAATACACTACACATTTTAAATTAGTTTTTACTAAATAAAATTCCGGAAAATGTACATAATTTTTATTATAAAACATTACTCTAAGTCGTTCCTTTATGTTAACTTTGAATGTAAAACCACTATCACTTTGCATTTTCAGAACAACTATTTTGTTATCTAAAAGATAACTCGGAATAGAACTTTGCAAATTTATTTTATTACAAATAATCTATGTTTGAGACATTTTTCCTATGTCTGCACAAAAATCTGCACAACTCTAAAACATGTTTCTCTTAATACCGTTGCCTGCGAATTTTAAGAGATTCATATACCTTCTGCGCATGCCCTATTTTATATCCTTCTCTGTTATTATGTTATGTTGTGAAATTCACAATTGTTGTTATCTACAAATTGGAGTTACTTGTGTGAAGTTATAAGATAATTTATCTACGAGTTTTCGAAGATAGGGATTTTCGAATATGCAATGTTAGACTATATTTTAGCTAAGATATACAAATATTTTCCGTTGTATTCAATATGTTGCCATATGGTAACTTTTATTCATTTTCATTGTAAAATATATACCAAATCTTGTAGCTAATGGCACCAGTGAACAAAAATTTTAGTTTGAAGGAGCCGACCATATCAAAGACCAATAAGTTCTGTTATAAACTAGACCTTAGTTGAGAGAAGGTATCTTACTCATATACTTAAGTCGAAAATATGTGAATAATTCTGTCTGTTATCAAAATCCGTGGCCAACATGTGGTTCAAAATTTGAAATGTTTCAAGAGCAATGGGGTAGTATAAATATTTATTTCGTATTCCTTCATGTTTCCCCCACATGCCAAGTTTTTAGTGATATTTTTGTAGACTAATGTGTCCTATAAAAAATTACGATCACAGTTCCTAGTTTCTTCGACGGTCCAAATTAGATTTGTATACTCTTCACCACACTGTTGTACAGGGTATTATATCTTTGTGCATATGTTTGTAACAGGCAAAAGGAAACGAGTAGACCCATGGTTCCTTTTGAGAATATGTATAGAATCACTTTCTGAGTCGATTTATGCATGTCCGTCTGTAGATGTTAAATTGTAAATAATGATCAGATTTGGCCCAAAGACGAACCCTATTGAAATTGAAGAAAATCGGGTCAGATTTAGATATTGATCCCATATATATTTTCGTCTGATTTAAGGTAAATGGGGCACCAATGACCCTATATATCTTTCGATATGCACAAAATTTGGCATAGAGTACTGAATTAGTTCCAGAATGATTTGTGCTAAGTTTCGTGAAAATCGGTTCATATTTAGATATAGCTCCCGTATATAGTTTCGTCCGATTTTATATAAATGGTGTCGCGAAGTCCACCACTTTCGATTTGCACGAAATTTTGTATAGTGTACTGAATTGAGTATTGAATGACGTGTGTTAAGTTTCGAGAAAATCGGTTCAGATTTAGATATACCTACCATATATACTTTCGTCAGATTTAAGGTAAATGGGGCACCAATGTCCCTATATAACTTTCGATTTGAACGAAATTTTGCATTGTGTTCTGAATTGAATCTTGAATGACGTGTGTTAAGTTTCGAGAAAATCGGTTTAGATTTAAGGAAAATGGTGTACCAAAGTCCCTAAATATCTTTCGATTTACACGAAATTTGGCATAGAGTACTGAATTAGGTCCAGAATGATGTGTGATAAGTTTCGTAAAAATCGGTTCAGATTTAGATATAGCTTGACACAACGTAATGAAATTAGTATTCCTTCGAAAAGGCGACGTCTGTCCGAATATGCCGAAAGATGTGAAGGGTATCATATAGTCAGCCCAGTTCGACTTTACTACTTTCCTTATTGGTTTACTACTTATATAATAGGCCTTGCACTATTAACAACTTATATTCTCAGAACTCTCGGGTATAACCGTGTAGTTGAAATTAAAATTGACTTATTTAAAATGTGTCGTCCCTTTGTCATCTTTGTGAATAGTATATTTTCGTTTTCGTATTATATTAAAGACCTTCGGAATATTGTAGGGTCATCTGATTCAAGTCCTTCGCTTGTAAGATCTTTTGTCGTGACCATTTTGCGTGGTAAATTGTCTGTAGGTTTATCCTCTGAAACCCCTATTAAATTTTTTGGCCATATCGCATATCACATAAAAATATGTAGAATAAGATATATCCTATGTGGATATATCAAAACTTAGAACTTAGAACTGATATCTTTATGTGAAACCTACACTAAACATATGTAGAAAATATTTTGAAAAGATAATTTTTACATTGCAATTTCTGCCAAGGTTTTATATCAACCTCCAGATTCCGGAATAACAAACTTCAGTCACTTCGGTGGGAATATACATCAAAATACCCTAAATAATCCAACATAATCTCTAAAAACAAGAAAAAAACTTCGTTATGTTCTGTCGCGTCGAACTTATTATACGCTCCACCACGTGGTGTGCTTTAATTCGCAAAAAACTGCGGTTTTGGTTTATATGTGGGCCAATATTGATAATTTTTAGGAAGATTTATATAGGGACTACTTCAAAATGATAATTTTTCGTTGGCAGATCTGAATGCAAAAGTGAAACCCAAAATACCAAGTTATAGCCGATTCGGATGAAAAACCAGTCTAAAACCCCCTAAAATACCAAATAATGTGGGGTACCTTTATATAAGAGGCTACACTAAAATTTGGACCAATATTGATCATTTTCGGTAGTAAGTCGTGTCAAAAATCCCCATAATACCGAATATTTGGGGGTAACCGTTATATGGGGGCTATACTAAAACGTGCACTGATATACCATTTGCAATACCAACCATCCTGGGAGTAAAACGGCATATACATTAGAACTTTTTACCGGGTTAACCTACTTAATGAGGATTTATTTGACATATATGCAAAGGAATTGACAATTGAAACCAAATGGGTTACGAAATCCGGTTATATGTAAACGTACTGTAATAGCAATGTCTGTGCAAAATTTCAAAGCTCTGTATCAAATATTGCGATCTCTATCGTGGTTTCAACAGACAGACGGCCATGCATAAATCGATATAGAATTTTATTCTGATCAACAATAAATATACTGTTCCAAATTGAAGACTTAGGTTGCACATCGAAAATGTTCTGCAAAAATATGTTTAACCCACCGTGAAAACCTAGAACATAAAATGTTATCAATTCGGTGAAAAACTGCAATAACCTTCAACAAATGTCCGAACCTTTATATGGGGACTATGTCAAGAAATATACTTTTTCAATTTTTTTTTCTGCGATTTTACACAAAAACCTTTCTTTTCGGGTCTATGAAAGAATCTGGAACGATATTTGGAAAATTTTAAGGATTTTATTTAAAGGGGGTTCGAAACCCCTAAAAATTGAAATTAGATTATTTGAATTAACCTAGCCCATATGCCCAAGGACTACGATATTATAACCACAACCGTATATCGAATTAATACCAGTCAATTTGAAGAAGCTCTAAAAGAGCAAGAGGTCTTCTTGTTATGTAACTTGACGATAACTTCTTCAAGTATGTCAATAAGACTTTTTATAGAGAACCATGTGGTCTTCTTATACAGGAACATGACTTGTTCTCTCAAAATACCAAGAGGTCACTAAGAGAACTCCTTACGAAATACAACAAGTTTTAATTACGGAGGGTTCCTATCTAATTTCAAGATGTTTTCGTAGAGTAAAAACACCGTTAGGGAGGCCCATCTTTTTATACCCACCACCATGATGTAGCTTTAAAAATACCTTAGATCGATCGAAACTTCTTGGCACCCTAAAATATCAAACTATAGCCAATTCGGTTGGCAAACGTGCCACAAATGCCATTGACCTACCCCTGAGCTTAGGTCAATATTCGTAATTTTTGGTAGGCAGATTTTCTACCCAATGAGAATCCAAAGTACAAAATTTCAGTAAATTTGATTAAAAAATGTTCGTAGAGAAACAACGATATCTTTTACGCTCCACCATATTATAGAGGGAATATTAATTTTGTCATTCCGTTTGTAACTCATCGAAATATTCATTTCCGACCATATAAAGTAAATATATTCTTGATCAAAGTAAAATTCTAAGACGATTTAGCCATGTCCGTCCGTTCGTCTGTTGTAACCATTCAAAGATGGGATATATCGGTCCACGTTTAGGCATAGCTCCCATATAACGGTATCCCCCAATTTTCGGTATTTTGCGGTTCTTGACAGCTCTTTTCAACCGAATTCCCTGAATTTTGGTACATTGGGCTCCTATTGGGTACTTAATGTCTCCTCAAAATATTATGAATATAGGTCCACTTTTTCTGGTAGCCCCCATATAACAGTACCTCATAATTTTCAGTATTTTAGGAGTTTTGATCGTATTTTTCCACCGAATTGGCTGTAATTTAGTATTTTGAGTTCTTTATAGGTTCCAAATATCTGCAAATATGTAGCCCCCATATAATGGTACCCCAAATTTTCGGTATTTTGGGGTTCTTGAGCGCGTTTTCTACCGAATTCGCTGCAATTTCGTATTTTATAGTCGTATGTGGTAACAAATCTCCCTACTAAAAATTATTAATATTCACCCCCTTTTAGGGGTAGTCCCCATATAACCCCCTTTTTTACACTCCACCATAGTATGGAGGGTATATTAGTTTTGTTTTTCCGTTTGTAACACATCGAAATAATCATTTCACCTGCGGACCCTATAAAGTATATATATTCTTGATCAGCGTAAAATTCTATACGATATAGCTATATATCTGTCTGTTGTAATCACTCTAGCATCTAAACGAATGGAGATAGATCGCCAAAATTTTGCATAGAGTCGTCTTTTGTCTGCAGGCAGGTCAAGTTCTAAGATGGGCTTTATCGGTCCACGTTTAGGCATAGCTCCCATATAAGTGTACCCCCAAATTTTCGGTATTTTGGGGTTCTTGAGCTTGTTTTTCAACCGAATTCGCTGAAATTTGCTACATTGGGTTCTTATTGGGTACTTAATATCATAAAAATTATAAATATAGATCCACTTTTTCTGGTACCCCCCATATAACGGTACCTCCCAATTCGCAGTATTTTGGGGGTTTTGCTCGTATTTTTCCACCGAATTAGCTGTAATTTAGTATTTTGAGTTCTTAATAGGTACAAAATATCTCCACAAAAAATTATGAATATAGGTCCATTTTTTCGGTTAGCCCCCATATAAGGGTACTCCCAATTTTCGGTATTTCGGGGTTCTTGAGCGCGTTTTTCAACCGAATTCGCTGCAATTCGGTATTTTGTAGTCGTATATGGTAACAAATCTCCCTACAAAAAATTCTTAATATTCGCCCCCATTTTGGGGTAGTCCCCATATAATCCCCTTTTTATATTAAAATAGTTATCTGATTTGTTCCGCAATTTTAATTTGGTTCTAAGACTCTGTTGTAATCATTTCACCTGCGGAGGGTAGCTAGATTAAAAATAAAACTATAGACGCATTTAGATCTAGCCCCTGTGTGGAGGTTCCAGAAGGAGTGAACCCATATTCACCATCTTCGATTTTGAACTAGGTTTGGAAGAAATAATAAGATGGGCAAAGTTTGGATGAAATCTAAATTTTCTGAAACGGATGGGGTTTAGAACCAATATTTCGAAAAGGCACATTTTCACCGTGTTAATGTGTATACACCCTCATTAGCCAAAGGCTGATGGTATATTTATCCATTAAAATTTTCTGAAATTTGTATTATGGTTTACATAATCCACTTTTTGGTATGTTCCCATATATTTTCATTTCTAGTACCTGTCAGTATATCTATGGTGGAGGGTATCCAAAGTTCGGCCCGGCCGGTTTTTCACTTGTTTATATTAAAATAGTTATCTGATTTGTTCCGCGTTTTGGATTTGGTTCTAAGACTTTGTTTAATCATTTCACCTGCGGAGGATATCGAACGTAAGGTTCGATAATGAACTTTATATGAACTATAGCCCGGATTTAGGCCTAGCCCCTGTGTTGGACGTACCAGAAGCAGTAGACCGATATTCCCCATCTTCAAACTTGAACTAAGTTGAGGCACATTTTCACTGTATCAAAGTGTATACACCCTCATTAGTCATAAGGCTGAGGGTATAAATATCCACTAAAAATTGCCGAAATTTGTATTTGGTGTACATTTACATAATCAGTTTGTAGAAAGGTCACTTTGGTCACTCTTTTTTTCCCTATATTTTCATTTCAAGTACCTATCAGTATAGCTATGATGGAGGGTATCCTAAGTTCGGCCCGGCCGAACTTAACGCTTTTTTCACTTGTTTATATTTATATATTGTATTTTTCTAAGGCATGTATGGGAATGGAATAAAATCTAAATGTGTTCGAGTTTTGAGGTCCAATCAACCACCTCTTATCCAGATGGTAGTATTTCCAAAAAATTTACTTTAATATTTTTTCTTCGTTTTATGTCATAAATTTTCACGAAAAATACCACAATACAGAAATACCCGCATTTAAGCCATTAAAAATTCCACATTAAATTATGAACAATAAATAAAAACATACCTTCTGTCAAATGTCATTATTTATATCATAGCACTCGCACACATACACACTCACACGCAAAAAGTCGACAACAATAGCAAATACTATTACTGTAACCGCTTGTTTCACAGGAATGCGACATAAATTCCAATAATTTGTCGATATTTCAAATAAGTTTTCATTTTTGGTCGACACCATTCCGTTCGGTAAACAAAAAAATGAAAAAAAATCACACACACTCACAGAACCTGTACCGAAACAAATCCTTAATGACAATTGCCACAAATACCAATAGGACAGACATTGGGACACCACACGATGTTTGTGATGCATTGAAGCATCGATCATCATAAATTACCGGCATTTTGGAACTGACACAGCCTTCGTGTGCGAGTGTTCGTATGTGTGTGAGCAGGTGAAGAGGGAATCACAGGAAATGCAAATTCTCACATACCAAAAAAAAGTAACTTATGCTTGTAAACATGTTAATTATGATTGAATTGTTTAAATAAATCACAAATAACAAAAAATATACATATAATAAAATTATTACTGCAACAAATACACTCAAACACGCAGGCAAACACTCATTCAAACGAAACCAGGACAACCCAGTCGAGGACGCAAAGAGAAGTGTCCATTTTCTATATGTCATACAAAACTTGGTGGGCGCCACTTGCTGTGATATATGTTCACACATACAAAATATTTAGCATCGTCCATTTGACGCCACAAAATATGCTAATTTATCACAGACACCCAACACAGTTGCAACAACTACAACAATGTGGAATATTCACCACACACTCAGATTCATATTTATGCTCTTACATTATAATTGTGGGTTTGTATCGATTCCGTATGAATGAATGTTCGGACCACCGATCAAAAATGCATTGAAAGGGGGGAGATTTGAAAGGGAAGCGAGAAAAAACAAAACTGAAATCACTTCCTTTTGTTGTCAGAATTGCACGAGTGTGAAAATCTATTTTATGTTGGTATATTTGTGTGGGATTGAGAATCGGGTGGAAAAAAAACTTGTAGCATTTATATTCATACATATGTTAATGCAATGACAAAAAAAAAAACATACACACTTTGGAAAAAAATAAATTTAACCCACTGGAAACTACAAAAAATTGTATCACCTCTTGTCTTCAAGTAAAAACAAAAGTCTTCTACGAGGCTTACAAAATATATTTCTGGGAAAATTAACTTTTAATGTAATTTCATGCCCTAAAATCAATTGTTGAAAAGGTTGTATTTTGACTTAATTCAAATCTACACTAATTCAAGAATGTCCCTATGAAATTTCAAGTGAAAATCTCAACAACTCTTGAAGATATAGCCGATTTATTGTGATAGTGGCAAGAGGGCTTCTCTAACTTTAAACGCATTTTTCTCCAAACAGCGTTTTTGCGAATGGCGGGCACGATAACCCAAAAACTAATAATCCGATCGATTCCAAATTTTTGGGACGTTTCTCTGTGAGTGTATAGCTATCGTATGAACTAGAATAAATATAATCTTCTTTATTTTTGAACTTGGTTTGTGGTAAAAAATTGGCTATTTTCCAAATATATTTTTTAAAGGCCCGCCATTTTGTAGATTTTTGGACCGATTTTCACGAAACTTGGCAGACGTCATTCTAGGCTCAGTTCAGTACGTTATGCCAAATTTCGTGTAAATCGAATATATATATATATATATATATATATATATATAGGGACTTTGTTGCACCATTTACATAAAATCGGACGAAACTGTATATGAGAGCTATATCTAAATCTGGACCGATTTTCACGAAACTTGGCAGACATCATTCTAGGCTCAAATCAATACGTTATGCCAAATTTCGTGCAAATCGAAAGATATATAGGGACTTTGGTGCACCATTTACATGAAATCGGAAAAAAACCTCGTCTCCAGATCCACTACACTACATGAGCGAACAGCTATAATCCGTATAAAAGCGAAGTTCTTCTACATCAGACTATGTCCCAACCGAAGATAAAGATGAGCAGATCAAAGGCATATTTTACTTGCTCCTGGGAACAGTAAATAGCCCTTGCCCAGGCCATGACATTAAAATTATGCTAGAAGATTTTAATGAAAACATCGGAAGGGAAAGTATTTTTGGCTCCACCGTCTGAAAATTCAGCCTCCATTAATAAACATCCGTCAACGGCATGAGGTTGACTGACTTCACAGCAGCAAAAGACATGGTACAAGACCACCTGGATTTCTCCCAATCATAGAACGAGAAATTAATTTGATCACGTTGTGATAGTCGGAAGGCATTAATACAGTATTTTAGACGTTCGATAGATCCGAGGAGCGAATATCGATTCGGACGATTAGCTTGTAGTAAGCAATGTTCGCACTCATCTGAATGTAGAAGCAAAGTTGCAATCTAAAACAGCACGGATACACGACGAAAGCACTCTTTGTCCCGATAATATAGAAGCACAATGGCAAAGAATTGTCCACCAAATGGTGTACAAAGGACCACCATCAACAAACCCATGGTACGATCAGGAGTGTCGTAATGCTACTTATGTGAAAACGCAGCGTACAGGGCAACAGTAGCAACACGTAAGAATTGTCGGGAGAAAAGGAGAAGAAAAAAGAAGAAAGAACAAGAAAAGCGTGAGCGTGAGCAAATCGAGATGTACATGAGTCAGAATGAAGTCCGGAAATTATACCAACGAGTAAAACGCGAAACCGAAGGCTTTGGTGCAGGCACGTTCACCTGTAAAGATGAAGATGGAAACCTGGTGACATATACAGGTAGCGTATTGAGGATCTGGTAGGATAATTTTTCAAGCCTTCTGGTATCAAATAGCGTTGAAGAACCAATAAGAAATGACGATATAGAGTGTATAGCTCCTTGTTATGTGAGCGACTGAAGCCAATGTTCAATGACATTATTGAACCATACAGATTCTGCTTCAGAAGTGGCAAATCTACTATAGACCAGATTTTCACACTGTGCCAATTCCTGTAAAAGACCCACGAAAAACCCATAGGTGTTCCTGCAAAATGAATACGGTTATGCAGGATAACATTATCTGGCAGAAAGTCGGTACTCAAAGTCGGAAATGGGCTCTCGGATCCCTTAAATACCGAATGAGGGTTCAGAAAAGCGGACAGCCTCTCGTGTGACCTTTTTAACATCCTGCTGGATAAGGTGGTATGTACACCAAACATGTTACACACCTACAACGAACATTGCGAGCGGTAACATCCACCTTTGAACAAATTGAGAAAGAGTCTCCCAAAGTGGGTTTGGCAGTAAATGGCGAGAAGACCAAGCTGATAGTATCAATGCCCAAAACGTCCAGTAGACTCAGACATGTCCAGTAGACAAGGCCACCAGACCAAACACACCCTCTACAATACGCTGATGCTACCTGTGCTGGTGTATGGATCAGAAGCAAGGGTGCTAGCACAATCAGATGAGGAAGCTCTTGGAGTGATTTGGAGAAAAATTCTGTGAGAGATCTACGGCCCGATCTGTTTTGATAGTGAATATCAGCATCTAATTTAACCACGAGCTGTGCTATCGACATAGTCAAACGTATTCTGCTGCAGCGACTACGGAGGATGCCCCAGCTCAAAAGGCATATATAAGCGAGCCGATGGTTCATGCAGAAGGGGAAGGCCACGAATTCGATGGAAAAAACTGCTCAGAAGATCTACGCGCCTGACATTTTTTAAGTCCGGCTTATGGAACAAATGTTCTGCATTGAGCCAGTTAAGTATGTAAGTATAGATTTGCGATAAGATGACCACGTTGTCTTTTCTAAAAGAATATTTATCACAGGGTCATAATAAGAAGACTTTCGTGTTTCCTATAATAACATTTCATTGTCTGTGCGTCAAATCGTTTTCTAATGAAGAGCTTATTGTCTATATTAACTTGTATAAGAAGTCTCCATTGTCTTCTAAATGAAAGCACACTGGAGTAGACCTAATGGACTTCTATATGAAGATCTACTGACTTTTGAATATGCCTTCATAATTAATTTTTTCACTCAAAAATACGCTTAACAGTTACCAATGGGTTAATACCACATTACTATTCATTCGTCGGTTCGGATACTTTATTAGCGAATGCTAAAAGTTAGGTTTTTGTGGTTTTGTGTGTTTTTTTTTCTATAAAATTTATTGTTTTAACAAATTTGTCACATGTTGGCAACAAATTATATGAGACATGGGAATTGTTAACAAATTATAAAAATACCCACACATACACACCACTACCACCAAATGTATTGGCATTGAATTGCAATCGTGTGGACATGCACACACATACTAACAAAATATATTTTATTATTTGTTTTTCCACCTTTTATTATAAATGATTGGTTAACAAATACATTTTTCATAGATATTATATAATGGTAGCGTTCGCGCGCTCAGCTTTAGGCTGTAATTTCAACGAATAATGAATAAATTAATTCAATCTGATATAAATCAAGTTACAGTGCAGAACAGCAGGACAAAATTAGTTGCAATTATTTAATTAATGAATTATTATTATAGTCGAAGGAAAAAATGTGTTCACGTTTTGTCATAACCGTGATGGGCATTAATTGGTTGATGAAGCAGAAACATATTTTAATTTTATAAAAAAAAAATTATGGTAGGGAGGGGTTTAATGAAACAATATAGGAATATAATTTTCAGTAAAATCTGAAACGAACGAACTAGAGTGCGAAGACAAAATAATTCAGGTTTGAAAATTATTCCATTTTTTGTATTTGTTATCAATGAATATTGTTATTTTAGTTTATTCACTCACAGGGACGACAATAAGCCGACATAATGCTAAGAAGAAACGGAACCATTCCAAAGTACCTTTATTTTTAAGAATAAACCAGTAAGGAAAGCAGTTAAGTCGGACGGGGCCGACTATATGATACCCTACACCACATTGAGTATATTCAACAGATGAATCCTAACGTCACATTTTTAAAGGACCAGTAAAATGAAATTGGAACCATAAACACGTCATTCTGCAACCGATACTAAATTGTTCATTTGGTCAGATATAGAAGCTATATCTAAATCCGAACCGATTTTCAGGAAACGTAACACACATCATTCTAGACCTAATTCATTACGCTGAGCCAAATTTAGTGCAAATCGAGAGATATATAAGGACTTTTGTGCACAATTTACCTTAAATCGGACGAAAATATATGAGATCTATATCTAAATCTGAACCGATTTTCAGGAAACTTAACACACATCATTCTAGAGATAATTCATTACGCTGTGCCAAATTTCGTGCAAATCGAAAGATATATAGCGACTTTGGTGCACCATTTATATTAAATCGGACGAAAATATATATGGGAGCTATATATAAATCTGAACCGATTTTCAGAAAACTTAACACACATCATTCTAGACCTAATTTGGTACGCTGTGCCAAATTTCGTGCTTAAATCGACTCAAAAAGTGATTCTATGTATATTCTCAAAAGGAACCATCGGTCTATCTCGTTTCCTTTAGCCTTTTACAAACATATGCACAAAGACATAATACTTGTACCACAGTGTTGAGAAGGGTATAAAAAGAATTTGGTTCAAGAACCTTAAAATACCGAAAATGGGGGGGTACCCTTATATGGGGGCTACCAGAAAAAATTGACCAATATTTATAATTTATAGTGGAGAGATTTGCTACCTAATAAGAACTCGACGTACTAAATTACAGTCAATTCGGTAGAAAAATACGATCAAAACCCCCAAAATACCAAAAATTTGGGGGTACCGTTTTATGGGGACTACCAGACAAACTGGACCTATATTTATAATTTTTAGTGGAGCAATTTGGTACCCAATAAAAACCCATTGTACCAAATTTCAGAGAATTCTGTTATAAAACGAGCCCAAGAATCCGAATATTGGGGGTACCCTTATATGGGCACTCTCCGGAAAAATTGACCTTTATTTATGTTTGGTAGGGAGATTTGCTACCTAATAAGAACTCAAAGTACTAAATTTCAGCGAATTCGGTCGAAAAATGCGATCAAAACCCCCAAAATACCGAAAATTGTGGGTACTCTTATATTGGGGCTATGCAAAAAAAATTGACCTTTATTTATAATTTTTGGTAGGGAGATTTGCTACCCAATAAGAACTCAAAGAACTAAATTTCAGCGAATTCAGTTTAAAAAACGCGCTCAAGAACCTCAAAATACCGAAAATTTGGGGGTACCCTTATATGGGAGCTATGCCTAAACGTGGACCGATTTTCTCAAATTTCAATAAGGTTCGTCCTTGGCCCAATTAAGTGATCTGTGCCAAAATTTCATCCAAATCGGATCATAAATGCGACCTGTACTTTGTTAACAAAAATACATGGGCGGACAGACGGACGGACATGCATATATCGACTCAGAAAGTGATTCTATGCATATTCTCAAAAGGAACCATGGGTCTATCTCGATTATTTTTGCCGGTTACAAACATATGCACAAAGATATAATACCCTGTACCACAGTGTGGTGAAGGGTATAAAAATGTCCGAGGATAAAACAAATGTTGGAGGATAAAACAAATGTTTGTCAAAATTTTAAGTACTTGTCCGTGTTTAAATGTAGACCCTACATAAATGTTCCGCTCCATTTTAGTGATTTTGTATTTTTAATAAAAATAGTCGTGTATGGCAAATAATCTCCCTACCAAAAATTATTAACATTCGCCCCCTTTTAGGGGTAGTCCCATATAACCCCTTTTTATTCCCTTCACCACACCGCGGTACAGTGTATTATGTTTTTGTGCATATGTTTGCAACAGGCAAAAGGAACCGAGATAGACCCATGGTTCCTTTTGAGAATAATCATCGAATCATTTTCTGAGTCGATTTATGCATGTCCGTCCATCTGTTGATGTTAAATTGTAAACAAAGTACAGGTCGCATTTATGATTCGATTTGGATGAAATTTGGTACAGCTCATTTGTTTTGCCCAAGGACAAACCCTATTTATAAAAATCGGTCCATTAAGCTTCATATATATTTTGGTCCGATTTTAGTGCACCAAAGTCCCTTTATATCCTTCGATTTGCACAAAATTTGGCATAGCGTACTAAATTGAGTCTAGAATGATGAGTGGTAGGTTTGGAAAATCGGTTCAGACTTAGATATAGCTCTCATATATATTTTCGTCTGATTTAATATAAATGGTGTACTAAAGTCAATGTATATCTTTCGATTTGAACGAAATTTGACATAACGATCTGTGCTAATCGGTTCAGAATTAAATATAGCCTCCATATATATTTTCTTCCGATTTTATTTTAATTGTACGCTGGATAACCGATTAACACAAAAATAAGAAAATTTAATCTTATGGTGTAAATATTCACTCCGGGAAAACATGATGCGGGGAAGATGCCAAGGTAAGAATGAAGAGCTGTTGACATCTATCCGGGAATATATATGCCCAGGTTCGGAATATAGAACCGCTGAAAGTTAAAGTTCAGTAGAAGTTGTATATCTGGGTCAACCCCGGCCTACTATATTGCTCCAAAAACTAGTTTCTATCATTCTTCCAGGGACGACTTCTAGTAGTCGTAATCTCAGTTTGCATCCACATTTTCCAATAGTCTAATTTTTAAACATAAATGTCTGTAAGAGCTTCCAAATTGCACAAGCATTTCTAATACTCCCAGGATGTTTGGTATTGAAAATGGGATGAATATATCGATACATTTTTACGTATAGCTCCATGTAACGATATCTCCAATTATTCAATATTATGGGCATTCTTAAACCGATTTCTTTGAATTTTAATTTTTGATTTCTCATTGGGTTGTTTCGGAACCACATATAATCGTGCCCTCCATTATTCGTTATTATTTGGGAGTTTGGACATGTTTTACAACCAAATGGACTGTAATTTTATACTTTAAATTCTTTAAGTAGTAAATATCCATATCAATAATTATCAATATTGGTTTTAGGCTCTCCCATACAAGTGTAGCCTTAATTATTCGGTATTTTTTACCCTCCACCATAGTATGGAGGGTATATTAATTTTGTTTTTCCGTTTGTAACTCATCGAAATAATCAATTCCGACCCTATAAAGTATATATATTCTTGATCAGCGTTCTATTTGCATGGGATATATCGAGATGGGATATATCGGGTACCCTCCAAATTTCGGTATTTCGAGGTTCTTGAGCGCGTTTTTCAACCGAATTCTCTGAAATTTGGTACATTGGGTTATTGGGTACCAAATATCTCCACTAAACATTTTGGTACCCCCCCTATAACGGTACCTCCTAATTTTCCGTTTTTTTGGGGGTTTTGTTCGTATTTTTTCGCCGAATCAGCTTAATTTAGTATTTTGAGTTCTTAATAGGTACCAAATCTCTTTCCAACAAAAATTATAAATACAGGCCCATTTTTTCGGATAGCCCCCATTTTCGGTATTTTGGGGTTCTTGAGCGCGTTTTTTAACCGAATTTGCTGCAATTTGGTATTTTGTAGTCGTATATGGTAACAAACCTCCCTACCAAAAATTTATTAATATTCGCTTTTTTATATTAAAATAGTTATCTGATTTGTTCCGCGTTTTGAGTTTGATTCTAAGATTCTGTTGTAATCATTGGATAGCGAGATAAAAAATTAGATCGTAAGGTTCGATAATGAACTATATCCGCATTTAGACCTAGCCCCTGTGTGGAGGTTCCAGAGGGAGTGGACCGTTATTAACCATCTTCGAATTTGAACTAAGTTTGGAAGAAATAATAAGATGGGCAAAGTATGGATGAAATCTAAGTTTCTGAAATGGATTTCGTCCAAAGAAACATGGGGTCTAGAACCAATATTTCGATGAGGCACATTTTCACCGTGTTAAAGTGTATACACCCTCATTATCCATTAGGCTGAGGGTATAATTATCCATTAACAAATTCTGAAATTTGTATTATGGTTAACATTATGGTTTACATAATCCGTATTTAGAAATGTCGGTATAGGAAGTTCGGCTCGGCCGAACTTAACGCTTTTTCACTTGTTTAGTAATATTTTCATACCGAATTTTGGAAATATGTACCTCTGTTGAAACGGACTTTATTCCCCAGATTGTTAAGGTATTTGTCGAACTTTTCCACAGAAGTTGTAAAGGGCATTATTATGTTATAAGCAGAAATTGTTTTCGGTAGGACAATACAAATGACAAATTCTTAAGTATCCCATGCAAATATACTACCCATAATCTTAACACTTTTTCCATTTTTTTCGCAGGATAATAGGGATTAGGAGTTAAAAATTATAGAGTAATTAGTAACGTCACCTACGAAGCAAAGCAGAAGCAGTTATCCAGATCTTATATCACAAGAGGTATGACGTCGAATGGATCACCTATATCCAATCGTCAACAAAAATTCAGGTCTAACTCTTCCTCAATTTTCAACAACAATTAAGGTATAACTACTCGAAAGATCCAAAAATCCATCTTTGTTAAAAGCCAAATTAACACACACAAATTTTTGTGATAGACCCTGGCCTCTGCATGCTTACCCCAACAACCAGAGGGAACTTGTGTCCTTACTTCACAAGCATTCACGATGTACACAATGAACCAACAGTCACCAAGTGGAGTGATTGCGGATTTACTCCTACGGATGTATTATCTTTCACATATTTCACCACAAATAAATCTATTCTATTATTTACTATTCATATTTTCGAAATTGCTACCATAATCCTTCTGTTATTTTTTAAACTCCCCAATGTCTAAAATGTTTCTCGTTGATAATAAAACATTAAATGTTACATTACCAACCGAAAATAAAATTAAAAAATATTCACCGCATTGCCTTTGGCCCTGCGGCAGTTTACCCCCTTTTTCGTATTTTTAACACTGGTGTAAACAAGAAGGCTTATTGCGATAATCAATTAAACAAAGTATTTTACTTAAGGGATCTTCAAAATGTAATATTTTCAAAAGGCATTTTCAAGCATGCAAGGCACATGCTCCCTCACTCTCTTCATATTCACAGCAAATACAAACACATTTCTTCATTTGAAAATACACACACACTCATTGAGATGAGAACATTAAAACAAACACTCAGTTAAACGCAAAAGGAAGTTTTAAGTGAAAATTAATTTTTTTAATGGTCATAATTTAGGCAAAGTAAATTATGAATGTACAACAACATCAACAAACATGAAGAAGACTTGTAGGATATTCTGGCATATTTACTTGCGCACACACAGCCACAATTACATTAATGTGTTTTGTTAAGCTGTTGTGTTGGTGGTGGTGCTGCTGTCGGATTCTTAACATGTGCAGGGGTGAAAAGCCGCCACTTTGTATTTGACTCCAACATCGCAAGATTTTTTCCGGCCACAAAGTTCAACGCGAAAAAGGGTTAATGGCAAATAACAAAATATTTATTTTCCAAATAGCTTTAAATCCAAACACCACATCATGGCGGGGCTGTAACAAACGTTAACGGAAAAATGCCTAACTTTAGCATATTTAGGTTTTATTTAATTCGCCGTTTGGAGAATTTCGGTTGTAGGAAAGATTTCAAACACAAAGATGTTGTTGTTACTGGCTGTGGGAAAATATGATTTTAATTAAAAAGGGATTAAAAAATTAAGAATGACATTTTTATGGTGGCTAGAATGAAAAGTGTTTGCTGTCAGCATTTATGAACTGTTGTCATTTAACTTGATGTTGTCAATCTTAAAAATTCGTTGGGACAAATTGACACAGTGAAAGCGAGCACTTATGGAAATAATTGTAACAAATTATTTGAAGATGAATATTTTAAACTTTAAACGAAATAAAATTTATTATTACGACAATTTTATAAAGAAAATTGGCGAAAAGTAAAAGTCGGGAGAAAATAAAATAAACATATTGAAAAAACGTATGAAGAAGTTGCTTTGTGCAGCCACAAGAGTTTGTAGCGTCGCAAAATAATGGCCCTACACCCATATTTTAGTGTATCGATCGTTTCGATACATTAGATTAAGAGACTAGAAGGTGAAAATGTCGCGCGAATGGATGTCGAATTTTGAAGGAAGACGCCTATAAATTTCTGTGATGATCAGATGATATTTTGGGAACGGAATGTCCATAACGCCTTATTATTGTATGACTGCCTAGTCGCTCTAGAGGCCTCTATATTAAGTCCAACATTACGAATTTTACACGGATCTGTCCAACTACTTACAATGACTGTTTTAAAAATGGCCCGTCAATATGTAGAAGGTAAACAGAACACCGGAAAAATTATTTGTAAAATATGCCAGGGGAGCCAAGAAAGAGGAGCGGTTGACCTTTAACCGATTAAGAGGATCCAAATATCGCAAAATATGGCCCAGATTCGGAATATAGATATGCAGAAAATTATAGTTCGGTGGTAGTTGTGTAGGGTATTATATAGTCAGTCCCGTCCGATTATACTTCGGCGTTCACTTATTTTAAATCGGTTCAGGTTTAGCTCCCATATACATATATTTTCATCCGATATGATATTAATGGTGCACCAAAGTCATAAAGTTTTTTTGATCTAGACGAAAGTTGGCAAATTGTACCAAAAGGTACCTTGAATGACGTTTATTGAGTTTTCTTGAAACCGGTTTAGATTTATATATGGGGTAGCTGGCACGAGACAGGACATTTGAGCCATAAGCGGAACTGAAACAATTATTGCAGGCGCGTCAATATTCCGCATGATCTTCCAAATTGGAAAAACTGCGCACTTTGATATGCCATCATCCACTTGATCTTTCCATCGAATTCGAGACCTTCCCCTTCTGCAAGAACCATCAGTAGGCTTGGTTTTATATGCCTTTTCAGTTGGGGCATCCTCGTCCATTCGCACAGCATGGTCTAGCCACCTTAGTCGCTGCAGCTGATGTCTGTGTACAGATGGTATAGCTCGTGGTTCATTCGACGCCGATATTCACAGTCGGCGCAGATCGGCCCGAAGATCATTCGGAGCATTTTTCTTTCAAACACTCCAAGAGCTGCCTCATCTGCTTGCGCAAGTACACATGCTTCTGATCCATACCCCAGCACGGGTAGTATCAGCGTCTTGTAGAGTGTGAGTTTAGTCTGGAGAGAAGTATCCTTGTTTCTAAACTGCTTACTTAGACCATAGTAACATCTGTTGGCCAACACTATCCTTCTCCGAATTTCAAAACTGATGTAATTTGTTTTTTTATGACGGTAACGAGATATATAAAATCTTCGACTATCTCGAAGCTGTAGTTTTCAAGTTCCACGGTTGGTCCGAGTCTACTGGACGTCTTGGGCACTAATACCATCAGCTTGGTCTTCTCTCCATTTACTGCCAGATCCACTTTTGCAGACTCTTTCTCAATTTGTAAGATGTTAAAAAGATCACACGACAAACTGTCACCTTTTCTGAATCCTCATTCAGTATTGAATGGCTCCGAGAGGTCCTTCTCGACTTTAACTGCTCACCCGGTGCCAGTTATAGTTATCCTGCATAACCATATTAATTTGGCAGGAATTTAGAACGCAGACAAGGCTTTAAACAATAATATGACTGACCATTCGCACCAGTCGTTCAAAGCACGCTGGATATAACTTTATATGCGATGGGAAGGATATTAATTCCTCTATAGTTGACACATATCGTCTTGTGTTCATTTTTGTTCACGGGACACAGGATGCTGAGGTTCCAATCGTAGAGCATGCGCTCCTCTAGTCAAATTGTACTAATCAGCTTGTGCATGCTCCTAACCAGCATCTGATCATCGGTCTAGAATAGTTCGGCTGGTAATCCATCGGCACCTGCTGCTTTATTATTCTTCAGCAGATTGATTGATATTCTAACCACATCATGGCTAGGTGGTATACACTCTATACCGTCATCTCTTATTGGTTCTTCACCGTTACTATTTGATACCAAAAGCTTGGTCAAATGCTCTTTCTAGATCCTCAACACGGTCAAGTTTCCATCTTAATCTCTACAGGAGGATGTGACTTTGCAAAAGCCTTCGGTTTGGTGTTTTACTCATCGGTAAAATTTCCGGACATCATTCTGACTCCTCTATATCTCGATTTGCTCCCGCTCACGTTTTTCTTGTTCTTTCTTCTTTTTTCTCCTATCTCCTTTTCTCCCGATATATCTCCATCACCTTACGTGTCGCTACTGTCTGTAGGGTTGCCCTATACGCTGCGTTTTTCAGATCACTAGCATTACGACACTCCTTATCGTACCATGGGTTTCTTGGTGGTGGTTTTTGGTACCCAAGTGTTGCTTTTGCTGCAGTATGTAGGGAGCGGGCAATTCTTTGCCATTGTGATTCTATATTATTATCGGGACATGAAGTGCTTTCGTCAAGCAGGTGGGTAAGTTGAGCGGAGTAAGCCTCGGCAGCTTTTCGACGTGAAGTTTCCGACTGGATAAATGACTTCCGTCTATTACAACATGACCAATTGTATTTCTCGTTATTTGATCAGGGTAAAGCTAGGCGGCCTTGTGTATATCGCAATGGTTCAATCTGGTCCTGCTAATTACGAGGTCTTTTGATGGCGTGAAGTCAATTAACTTCATGCCGTTGTTAGATGTTTCGTCATGGGGGCGAATTTTCCGACGGTGGGGCCAAAAATATTGTCCCTTCAAATTTGTGGATTCAAATCTCCTAGCAGAATTTTAATGACATGGTCAGGGACGCGGTCATATGCTGTTTCTAGGCGCTCAGAAAATATGTCTTTGGTGTGATCATTTTTATCTTCGGTCATAACATGGCTGGTGTAGAACAAACTTCTCTTTTATACGGTTATATCAATTCGCTCATCAAATCTGGAGACGAGGTCTTTTATTCTCCTGTTAACCATAAATCCGCAGCCAAATTCAAGTCTCGTTTCATGGCAGTTGCATACAGTGTTTAATAATTTGATTTTGAGCGAACCTTCGTTGCCAGTTCCATTGCAATTTCCACTCGTTCTAGTACCAGACCTTAATATTTGTACTTACAATAGATTCAATACAAATTCAGGTTATATAACATCCCTAACCTGATAATTGTATACAATATATCATAGGCTGAGGGTATATATTTGTCGACACCGATTGACAATTTCTTATTTGTTTTTTTCATGTTGCTCAGTTTGTCGACCCAAAGATATCTACACATATATCTGTAAATTTTGGTTCACATCGGTTGCGATTTAGCTAATATCCGCTATACATACACATATTTAATTAATAACAAACACCGAATCAAAAATTTAGCGCAAATTAAATTGCAATCATAGATTTGAAAAACAAAACTAATCTCCTCTACATTTGAATTCCTTCCACTTTTTTATTTATCACACAATTTTTGACACATTTTTATCCGCAATTTGTTCACGAAGTCTTTACATTTCAGTTGAGTTCATTTCCATACGTTATTCATTGTTGTGTGTGGTTTGGTATTTTTTATTGTATCATCGTCGGCGTATGTTTGCTAAAGAGGGCTTAAACAAAATCCTTAAAATTAAAATGTGTCAATATATGGCTTAAAATTGACAATTTTTTGCACCACAAAACAAACAAACGAACCGACAAACAAATAAGTAAACATAGCCAGTCGCTGCCGCCCAGAATACGGATGGAGTAGGCGCCAAAGTTTTAACCCACTTGAATTGTTTCGACTATATATCAATTGGATACGCCGAAAAACGAAAAAAGTAGACTAAAAATGAAAATAATAACAACAATGCAATATTGCAGCTATGGAATGGCTGTGGCACGCAAACACACATATACACACCAACACCATCATCATGCGAACAGAAAAAAAATCGGTGACACACAAACAGGAATATTTTGTGAAAAGGCATTAAAATAATTCATTCAACTTCATTTGTTTTGTTGTTGTTTTTTGCGTTGTTGTTATATTTATTGTTGATGCCACTGCAACACCAACCAGTGACAACTTGCAGTTTTTTTGTAGGCCAAATGACAGACATCAAGGAACAAAAAATATTGACACATTCAATACTGCAACACTAGGAGAACAGAGTTGTATCAACAAATTTCATAAAAATGCATGAATGCACTTTTGACACAGCCGCCAAGCCGAGCCAATCGTTGACCGAATGACGAAAAATCGAAATGGAATCAAACTGAAAATTTGGACCTAACATATACCGGTAGTGTTGTCGATAGTTTGGATTTTACTTTTTACGCCAAATATTTTTCTGTAGTAGACATGATGTTTTCTATATTTATAAGACGAGTAGATTTTGAAAAATTATATTTAATTGGGGCTGTTTGGCCAATTTTTTATACCTTCCGCCATGAGGTTGACATTCAAAATACCTAAAATCAGGATAAATTTTTGCCAGGAGAAAACAAAGAACCAAACTGCAAATAATCAGACCGGGACCTTGAATATACCGAAAATGATGCTGGACATTTATATGCGGCCATGCTAAATTACAATCGAGTACGTAATTCTAGGGCTATTCTCAACGGATATTATAATTTTTGATAGGTAGATTTGCCATCTAATGATAACTCAACATATCAAATCAGAGCCAATTTTTAGCAATATTTCTTTCGACCAAAAGAGAAACAAAAATACATGAACCAGTGAGCGGAGCAGTATAATCGGACTGGACCGACCATATGATATCCTACACAATACCAGATCTATATTCCGTGCCTGTGCAACACTTTGCGGTATTTGCAACTTCTTAATCGATTAGAGGTCAAGGGCATCTCTTTCTTACCCTGGCATATTTTACGAATCAAGTTTTCCCCGAGTATTTTACACACAAAATTCTTGGTTTACTTGATATTGTGGCCTCTAGAGCGACTAGGATAAGAAAGAGTTGTTGGTCCATCCCATCTCCTAAATATCATCTGATGATCACAAAAATTTGTAAGTGTCGTCCCTGAACATAACCAGAACCTCATGTATAATTTCATAGTGATCCACGCGACTTTTCCGCCTTCTAGTGTGCTGATAGTAAATACTAACCAAATCCAAATACCTTTAATTATCTTATCTCCCACATCCGTGTATATACAACTAGATAATCGATATTAATTTCAATGTCAATAGAATTAAAATTTTGTAATTTTTCACACAAAATCCGGGACCATGTGACCAATCAAATATTGACCTATCATCATCAAAACAGTAATGCTTATTCTATGGTCAGATCTCCTTCTCTCTGTATTTCGGGGTACCGTTATATGGGAGCTATGCCTAAACGTGGACCGATATATCCCATCTTCGAACTTGACTGGCCCTAAGACAAAAGACAAACTTTGTTCGCATCACAATTGTGGGCCCTAAAGCAACCAAAAAAAGAGACAAAAATAACTTTGTAGACTCATTTTATACCGATCATTACCAATAAGTGTCTTCTTTGGTCTGAACCCGTCGTACATCCAAAATTTCGTGGCGATTGGTCCATAACTGTGGGTTATATTGTGTTTACAAATTCTAATGGATAGACGGACGGACACACATGTCTAGATCGAGTCAGCTAGTTAAGATATGACGATCGGTATACTAAAAGGTGGGTCTAGGACCAATATTTCGCGGCGTTACAGACTCTTGACGCCACACAATGCTATAATACCCTTGCATCATATTTGTGTAGTGCATAAAACTGTGTCTGAAATCCTCGAAAATTGGAGGTAGGGTTATATGGACCGTGGATCGATATTGATAATATATAGAAACATTTGTCCTGTATCAGATTTTTTATATCAAATTCGGGCAATACGATCCTACGTTCGGCGTATGGGACTCTTACTTCGAAGTGCAGGTTTGGCTTTTGCCAGAATGTTCATTTTCAAACTTGAACCAATATTAATAATTTTTGGTGTTGGTCTGGGACCCTTGCTTCGAAGCAGCAGGTTTGGTTTTCCTTAACCCTTTTTAGCAGGAATCATCGTCGAGATAACCGACGTATAAGAAGCAGTTAGTAGTAAATCAAACGACTGCGTAGATCTCTTCGTAGGAGAATGATGCTCATCCGAGCGCCGCATCATCTTCACAGCCACTGGTTGTGTTGGAGGTTTGGTTCCCTGAGTTGCAGCTACGGTAGAAGTCGACAAAGCTGTCGCGAGGACTTCCTGTTTCACGTTCGCTACTTTTGGTGTTTGTTTTTGTTTATTGAACAAGAACTGCCCTATGGTCATAACCCTGTTTTTGGGTTTTGGCAGCACGACAGAAGGCAGATTCGTGGTGTTGGTTTGTTGTTCAGAAAGGGGTTGCGTTTTGGACGCCTCTAGAATCTAACGTACCCTCTACTGCCAAGATGATGGTGTCAAGGACTTCTCCACATTCAGGATCAGGACATTCCCTCTCCAAAGTCCTGTTCAATTTCGCGGTGGTGCTCAGGCTACTGAGGGGTAACTGAAGCCAACTTCACACGCATCGTCGAAATTGTTTCGATGAAGAAGTCCCTCGTAATGTCATTCGGAAAGATCCTTGAGAGCTTTCGAATGAATTTGAGTTTCCTCTTGATCTGAAGCAACCACTTAGCGAAAAGAAACCACTTGGATTGTCGTTGTTTTCATCACGGTGGTATCAAATACGTCTTCCTCGTACATCAAGGGCGAGTCATTCCAGGGATGGGTATGCATACATTATTGACTGAGGCGGATGGAGGTGGGAGTGTTAACAAGTAAAGGGTTGGGAGTGTTAACAAAAAAACCTTAAATTTCTTTCTTGGAGCTGATCTTGTAGAGGTCGAGACAGAGGTAAAGAAGCCAAGAGGCCAAGGCAGCCACACAGACTTACTTACTTACTTAGGTGGCTTGTTACAGAATGGTTGTTCCATAAGCCGACCTTAAAAAAGATTTCCAAGCGCGTCGATCTTGTGCGCAAATCCACCAATTTGGAAGACCATGTTCCAATATGTTGTTTTCTACTTGGTCTTTCCATCTAATTCGTGGCCTTCCCCTTCTATGGGAATCATCCGTAGGCTCGTTTTTATATGCCTTTTGAGCTGGGGCATTCATCATTCATCCGCACAACATGGCCTAACCGCAGTAGTCGCTGCAGCTCAATACGACTGGCTATGTCGATGTCCGTGTATAAATTGTAGAGCTCGTGGTTCATTCGATGCAGATATTCACAGATCGGGCGCAGATCGGCCCGTAGATCTTTCGGAGAATTTTTCTTTCAAACAACCCAAGAGCTGCCTCATCTGCTTGCGCAAATACTCATGCTTCTGATCCATATAATAGCACGGGTAGTATCAGCGTCTTGTAAAGTGTGAGTTTGGTCTGGCGGGAGGTGGCCTTGCTTTTGAGTTGCTTGCTCAGACCATAGTAGCATCGGTTGGCCATCACAATCCTTCTCCGAATTTCAAAACTGATGTCATTCGTTTTATTTATGGCGGTACCAAGGTATATAAAGTCTTTAACTACCTCGAAGCTGTAGTTCTCAAGTTCCACAGTTGGTCCGAGTCTACTGGACGTCTTGCGCGTTGATACCATCAGCTTGGTCTTTTCAATTTGTTCAAAGGTGGCTGTTACCGCTCGCAATGTTCAACCCATTATATCGATGTCATCGGCGAAGGCGAGTAACAAGTGTCACACAGACATCAGTCCAAATATCGCAGATGTTGGTGGGTTGGAGGTTGGTTTACTGAGGACTCTATAGTTTTTGAGAAACAATTTTGAGGTTGGCCATGGTAAGGATTTTTCAACTTAGCCTGCATAATTTGTTGAGGCGTCCAGGTACCTACAAGACTCAGTTCCAATACAGACCATAACCTAACTGCGAACTGTGAATCACTGTTGGGCACGAGTTCGCCTAACACCCCTTCATTAGGAAGCTCGCTTTAGGAAGGGGATGACATAAGACCAGGAAATGTTTATTTACGGATGCCAATCTTGCTTCGTCGTTATTGGGGTCATTGGCTTTCGGCCATTTTATTCTTCCCAGACTCTCCCTCAAACCCCAATGCATAATATTGAGCTTCCCACTATCCGCAAACTGAAGTCTAGTCCGGTAGCATTCAGCTCTGTTCCAGTATTACCTTAGTTAGTTCGCAAAGTTACTCACACAAAAGCGAATTCGATGTGCTTCTAAATGTCCGTGCCATATTTCCCAATATAAACCATTGTAATTTGCCATTTATAGTTCTCAGAGTTCCAAGGATCAGAAGGTTGCAAATAGATCCATGTTGTTATATAAGTCCCACTTTCATTCTCTCTTTACTAAGTTTTCTTTACAGAATCAGTCTCAATAAAATGCCAACTTGTGTCTCAAACCTATTTGATCAAAATGTGGCCTAAATGGCAACATTTTTCCAAAATCCTACTAAAAAGGTCAACACTATCACAAACCATCCTGCTTCGTTTGTTACCACTACTGCTGCTGCTGATGATGATGGAAGTGCTGATTCAGATTCAAATTGAGATTCCATAACTTTCAACCAGTATTAATAGTAATGGAACTAGTGTTTGTAGCACACAGAATGCTAGACGAGTAAAGACACATGATGATGACGACGACGGTAAGCCGGATGATACTCGTCATCATCATCGTCAGTATCGTAGTTATCCTGATTCTGAGTGTACAACTCTTCAGTATAACCCAAAAAAATGTTTTTGGGGAATCTACAGCATACACACACTTGCAAACACATACATAGCGACAGCTTTACTCATGACTACAATGAATGACATTCTTTTACTGTTTTGTTATATGCCAACCAACCAGGCAGCCAGTCAGTCAGTCAGGCAGTCAACCACCATGCTATACAGAAACGAAATGAAATGATGATTCTCATATTTTTGAACAAGAATGATGAGTGATGACTAAAGCCATTGTTTTGATGAATGTGTTTTCATTTAATTGACGAATGAGTTTTTAACTTAAATATAAATGTTGCCGAAAAATACAAAACAAAAACAAAAATTGCAACAACAAAGACCAGCAACAAAAGTCACACACAATACACCCAAACTCACATCTATAGAATAATATTTTTGGGGGCAATAGTAATATGAAAATGAAACCAGCCAACAATATCATCACAATGAATGGTTAAGAGAGTGTGTGTGATATCACTACCAAAAGAATGAAAAACGTTAACGGATAGATACCCATACTCAGCGCCAGCAATATGATGAAAGCAACATAAATTTATAAAACAAAAGGATAACAATTTTCTTTGAAGTTTTCCAGAGTGAAAAAATTAAGGTTTTCAGTCTGGGGAAAGGGTTGGGTGAGGGAATTGAATTTAAAAATTTGTGCATTTTTTAAAAATATATTCTTTTGGAAGGATATTTGTAATTGATAGTATCCAGTATTTTAAAGTTTTTTAACACTCTTAGATAAAAGACTTAATTCAGGTCGCCCGGCAAAATTTTATATCAATCGGACAAACATTGGGAAAACGGACGAAAATATATATTGGAACTTTATCTAAATCTGAACCGATTTTAACGAAACTTCACAAACGCCATTTATACTTAATTTACTGCTCACCTTGGGCGTTTGGTGCACCATTTACATAAAATCGTACGAAAATATATATGGGAGCTTTCTTTGAATCTGAACCGATGCCTCGTTCGGAGACACCTTGGGTTCGTCCTTGGGCCAAATAAGTGACTTGCATCAAATTTCATCCCATTCGGACCATAAATGACACCTGTACTTTGCTCACAAAAATACATGGACAGACAGACATGCATGTATCAACTCAGAAAGTGATTGTATGCATATTCTCTATATCGATTCCATTTGCCTGTTGCAAACATATGCACAAAGAGTAGAATAATTTCGTGATATTATTGGATCTTTGAAAATGGATTAAATTTCTAGAATTTCGACAGAAACAATTGGGCCTCCTTTTAGAACAGGCCTCATAGAAATGTGTTCGGTACAAAACCAAATCCCTCTTTCAACTTAGGAAGAACCACTAAAGATGGCGGATCTTGCCGAATATGGAATAGCCAACTTCATATCCACAGGTGGTAAGTCAAAAAAGTGCTTATGGATGCGGAATTCGAAGAAAAATCCGACAAAAGTTCCAACGATCACTGATAAGAAATTCTACTTGATCAAGAAGAGTCCCAAATATATGCGGGATATCGAGATATTTACAAGCCTGTAGAGATGAACGTACCTCCTCCTCTTAAATTTAATTGAGAAAAGTGGATAATTCCGTCTTATCCACGAAAGTATTCCCACATACCTCTCGGACGATTCTCTCATGACAGCCGAGGATGATGTCATACAAACAACAATGATTAAAACCACGGTTAATAGAAGTGACTCCTCCAACTCAAGATGAACCACCAAATATGGTATATAAACCTGTAAATCTTGTCGAAGGAATGTCGACACGTAGCAATATTGATGATATCGAGGCAAGAAAGCATAGAGTTGGACATATATGCTTATGAGTTTCGTCATTGGTAAAATGGAAGATTCACCATCCCATGAGAAGTAGTACCGGAGGGTGATTAATTTTCTACAACCGCTTTGTCGAACGGACTAGGGATAAAACCATTGAATCTTGAATCTGGACTTCTGGATTAAAAAACGTATATCTCGTGCAAAGGCGGTTGAAGTTAACCCTCCATCGGGATAGATGACTCTGAGTATCTGAGTAAAACTGCGAAAATGTGCCCAGGAATCACTACAAACATTTTCGTGATAGCCTCTGAATGAAAAGAGATCGCTGGTACCACCTACCAGTGAAACGTAAGACCAGAGCGTATTCAGACAGTCGAAAAGAAGATCCAGTAAAAAAGCCTCAGGAAAGACGACAACAACACAAATTTCTTCCGATAAACATAACTTGTTTCCAGCGCATAAAACTTCTTGGTATGTTTTGTTTGCGCCGACGAGAACCCCTGCAAGGAGTGAGAATAAAGAGTCGAAACGCTAATCTTTACGACGCAAGGATGCCAGAAGTCGAATACGAAACAGGCTTATATTGCAATTCAGCCATGATTCATTCAGTTTGTCGAACAGAATGGGGATAAGATCACTGATAAGGAAGTCTCTTTAATCAAGAAAAATCTCAAATTCTGCCTATTGGGTCGCACGAAAGTGGTTCTAGTTAACCCCCCATTGGAGTGCGGTTGGGAAATGGTGCCAAGGATATATTCTCACTAAGAATCTTCGAGGGGGCCTCTTGATGACAAGAGATTCGTGGTTCTATTACCAGTAAAAAGGAAGATAAGTGCCCTTTGAACATGAAGACTCCCGAATCTCTGGGAAAGATAATGCCGTCTTCAGCAAATAACAACCAGCTGGGCCAACACAGTTGATTGCAGTGCATGCGTTTTTTGCTTATGTTGCCTCTACGAGGACCTCTGTAAGGAGTGAGAAAGAGGGTGAAAGCCAAGTCTTCGATCTCGAGATACTGCAAATCAGCCAAACATACATGTGATAAACATCGACCGAGATGATATTGATGGAGGAATCAGCGAAGCTAATTGGTTGTCAGTTGATCTAAGTAGCTATAGGAATTCTTCCCGACTCACGAAGCTGATCGTCAGAAAATTCAAATTGGCGCAATTCACTGGGAAAACAGTTTATGACATTTTTAAGGTTTTAAGCCGGTGGCCGTCGCGGTCTAGGTAGCAGTTGATGTACCATCGTACCATCTTCCCTACAAACACCGATATGACACTAATCTAGGAGCCATATTTGCACAAGAGTACAGAAAAAAGATTGTGGTTGTGGTGCACAGTCAAAATATTTTTAAAAAGTGGGAACCCAGGCTAGGATCTTAAACATAACGTGAATTAAACTGGACCTCTGTATGTATATATAAGCATTGGCCTAAAAAATATATCTACAATGTTCCTTTTCTATGTAGATTAATTGCATCCTCCAAAACTCCGAAATATTACATTAGAGTTTTTTTGATCGGAAATTTTGCAAAAACCTTCAAAATACCGGGAAATGGGAAGGAAATTTATATGGGGACTATGCCTAAACATGCATCAATATTGATCATTTTCTGTATTAATGTATGCCAGCTCCCACAAGCCAGGTATATAACACTACATCAGTTAGATAATGCGCCTAAAACTTTTAAAATACCGATAATTAGGCGATACCGTCTGTAATTCCAAACATTCTAGATGTAATAGTTAATATTTAGTGCCGAAATTCCAAACCTCTATCATAAATATTGCAATCTCTATTGCGGTTTAAACATACATACAGACATACAAATCGACATAAAACCAGCAAGGAAAGTAGTAAAGTCGGACGGGGATGAATCCTAACAGACGTCGCATTTTTAAAGGACCAGTAATATGAAATTGGATCCTTAAACATGTCATTCTGCAACAGAAACTAATTTTCATTTGATCAGATATAGAAGCTATATCTAAATCTGAACCGATTTTCAGGAAACTTAACACACATCATTCTAGGACTAAATCATTACGCTGTACCAAATTTTGTGCAAATCGAAAGATATATAGGGACTTTGGTAGGCTATTTACATTAAATCGGACGAAAATGTATATGAAAGCTATATCTAAATCTGAACCGATTTTCAGGAAATTTAACACGAATTTCGTGCAAATATAAATATATGTAGGGACTTTGGTGCACCATTTACATTAAATCGAATGAAAATATATATGGGAGCTATATCTAAATTTGAACCGATTTTCAGGAAACTTAACACACATCATTCTATACCTAATTCATTAAGTTGTTCCAAATTTCGTGCAAATCGAAAGATATATAGATATATAGATCGTTTACATTAAATCGGACAAAAATATATATGGGAGCTAAATCTAAATCTGGAAACGAAGCAGGAACGTACTGAGGCAGACAGTCGAATTATACTGATATCGATAGCTATATCAGATAAGCTCATTGGTTTTCAGTCGATGGGTAGCTATTGGAAGTCTTCCCGACTAACGGAGCTGATCGTCAGATCATTTAGATTGGCGAGGTCACATTAAGTAAAGGTTTCGGAAATAATGAGTATGCGAAATTCTTTAGGAAAGAATTTACGACATTTTTAAGGTGTTAAGACGACGGTCGTAGCAGTCTAGGCTACAGTTGTTGAACCGCTCATTGCCGACGTCCCTTCAAACAACGATATGGCATTAGTCAAGGCTGGGATATTTAATATAGCATGAATTGACATATATTGAACATTTCCTGGGGAGAAATATTTTCTTTACCAAGAACCACCTTTTCGTTTGGAAAATGTGCGCAAAACCCACAAAATGCCGAAATTGGTCGGGTCCTTTATAAGGAAGCTATGTCAAAACTTGGATTGTTAATGATTATTTCCTCCGCCGATGTATGACAGTCTACAAAATCCCGAAATGCCAGATTACAGCACTTCGGTACGAAAACGCGGCTACAACATCAAAATACCAAAATTTGGGAGGGACCCATAATATAAACCTGTATTGAAAATTCCCTCCAAAGATGAATGTCTTCCTTCAAAAATTCGGTTTGTCAGATTATAGGCCTTTCATAATACTTATAACTGTGCGGTACAGTTTTGTGGGAGCTATGCAAAAATGTTGACCGATATACCCCATTTGCAATTCCAAACATTCTATGAGTAATAGCAAACATCCTATGAGTAATATCAATATATATGGCCAACGAACAGGAATGAATAACATTTTTCACGGACATAATGACCCAGACTGTGGACCACCAACGCCAGCTGCCAAGGCAAAACAGAGTGGTTTTAGCCCAAATAAGATCAAGATGGTGTAACCGTCTCAAAATCCTATTGGGTCGAATTTGCAGTACGATACTAGATACATGTTATACATTTGATCTAGGTCCTCACGCTCACACAACAGTCTCCAGAAGCTCTTTATGAGCAGTCGATCCAGGTTGCACCCTTTTTGAACCTGAAAATAGCCACACAACATTAGGCCATGCACTTGTAAACATAAATACTGAGAAGAATATAGGAACAACTCAGATTATTACTATGGTATTAAATGTAATACCTTTAATATTTAAAGCAATTAAATACTTTCCGTAACTACATAATAGCTTTTTTGCTTTAATTGTTTACCTGTTACCAATTCCCAACAATTGACAGTAGTAAAATGCACCCCTACATCACTGCCACAAAATTTCCAACTTCGAATATATTATTATCTATTGTAAAGACATATATTTTCTTTGGATGTTATTTAATGTTCCACTACACCAAACTGCGTCAGCTTCTTTTAATTTTACCCCTGTGTAATGTTCTTTATTAACCTGAGACCTGAATGCCGAATGTCATTCGCAAAAACTTTTCTAACCTAGCAAGCAAAACTTCAAAAGATTTATTGTTCGTTTAATGACATTATTAACTTTGGTTGTTCAATAATTTGTACAAATACAACTAAACAAAAGCAAGGAAAAAGAATCGAATAAACCAACAAAAAATAAAACGTGAAATGCCAAGAATTAAACAAAGAGTCAACGGGGAACAAATCTAAACGACCAACCAAAACTGCGGGGTAAGTAAAAAAAAATTGGGAAATGTAAAACCTTCCAGCAAAACCACATATGTATGTACTCGGAGAAAAAATGAAATTCTCATCGGTCCGCTCCAGGGGGAGATCGAAAATGTGTTCGACAATGTTCTCGAACCAAATGACAGTTGCAATTGGCAGCCAAGTGCAACGAGAAATACTCTAAAGTTCACATCAATGCCAACTAACATTCTATGTGCCGGGAACATGTTGTTTTTGCACATCGACTTTCCTGATAAAAAAAGAATCCAAGTGGATTTGGAAGCCTTTAGAGAAATGTTTTAAAAATGGGGGAAAGGCAAATTTGGAAAAAAACAACTACAACTATATTATCGATATTGTGGTTGAGGTTTTTCCAAAACTCCAAATCACATTGAGGACATGCGGCAAAAAAGCTTGTGGTTTGAGAACATTTAGGCTAACATTACTTAATATGTTTTTGGTAGGCTTTTGTAAATATTTTTTATGCTTAGTTATAGCCTGTAGAAAGTCGTAAATTTTTAAAAAAATATGTTTAATATTTTAAATTTAAAGCATATGTCACTTATTTAGCCCCAGGACGAACCTTATTGAAATTGGGAAAAATCGCTTTGGATTTAGATATAGCTCCCATATATATTTTCGTCCGATTTAAGGTAAATGGTGCACCAAAATCCTTATATATCTTTCTATTTGCACGGAATTTGGTCTAGCGTACTGATTAAAGTGTGATGTTTTGTGAAAATAGGTTCCGATTAAGATACAGCTCCCATATATAATTCCGTCCGATTTAAGGTAAATGGTAAACCAAAGTCCCTAAATATCTTTCGATTGGCACGATATTTGGCGTAGCATACTGAATTAAGCCTAGAATGATGTGTGCTAAATTTCGTGAAAATCGGTTCAGATTTGGATATGGCACCAAAGGATTTTTAAAAATATTTTCCCAAGGCATATATTTCGGCGTGGATTTTTTAAAAATATTTTATCAAGGCCTACTTTTAGGCATGAATGTCTTAAAAATAGCTTTAAAAGCGTGGATTTTTATACCCTTCACCACAATGTGGTACAGGGTATTATGCCTTTGTGCATATGTTTGTAACAGGCAAAATGAAACGAGATAGACACATGGTTCCTTTTGAGAACATGCATAGAATCACTTTCTGAGTCGATTTATGCATGTCCGTCCGTCCGGCTGTCTGTCTGTTTGTCTATGTTAAATTGTAAACAAAGTACATGTCGCATTTATGATCCCAATTGGATGAAATTTGGCACAGTTCACTTATTTGGCCCAAGGACGAACCCAATTGAAATAGGGAAAAATCGGTTCAGATTTAGATATAGCTCCCATATATAGTTTCGTCCGATTTCATGTAAGTGGTGCCCCAAAGTCCCTACATGTCTTTCGATTTGCACGAAATTTGGCATAACGTACTGAATTAAGCCTAGAATGATGTCTGCCAAGTTTTGAGAAAATCGGTCCAGATTTAGACATAGCTCCCATATATAGTTTCGTCCGATTTCATGTAAATGGTGCACCAAAGTCCCTATATATCCTTCGATTTGCACGAAATTTGGCATAACGTACTTAATTGAGCCTAGAATGATGTCTGCCAAGTTTCATGAAAATCGGTCTTGATTTAGATATAGCTCCCATATATAGTTTCGTCTGATTTCATGTAAATGGTGCCCCAAAGTCCCTATATATCTTTCGATTTGCACGAAATTTGGTACAGGCTAATCATTTAGGTGTAGAATGATGTCTGCCAAGTTTTGAGAAAATCGGTCCAGATTTAGATATAGCTCCCATATATAGTTTCGTCCGATTTCATGTAAATGGTGCCCCAAAGTCCCTATATGTCTTTCGATTTGCACGAAATTTGGTATAACGTACTGTATTGAGTGGTGAAGGGTATCATATAGTCGGCCCCATCCGACTTTACTACTTTCCTTACTGGTTCACAATTTAACATGGACGGACGGACATACATAAATTGACTCAGAAAGTGATTTTATGCATATTCTTAAAAAGAACCATGGGTCTACCTCGATTATTTTTGCCTGTTACAAATATGTGCACAAAGACATATTACCCTGTACCACAGTGTGGTGAAGCGTGTAAAAATTATCAATATTGGTCCACAGTTTAGGGAAGCTTCATATACCGCTATATCCAAATGATCAGTATTTTGCGGATCTTGACTTGTTTCAACCAATTTGGAAGCAATTTAATATTTTGGATTTTCATTAAGTAGAAAATATCCCTACCAAATCGACTTGGCCCATGTTTCCGCATAGCTCTCATATAATGGCTACCCCCACTATTTAGCACTTGAAATAAACGACTTTGGACTATTATTGTTGTGCTCTGTTATACCCTTCACCACTCTGTGGTACATGGTATTATGTCTTTGTGCATATGTTTGTAACAGGCAAAAGGAAACAAGATAGGCACATGGTTCCTTTTGAGAATATGCATAGAATCACTTTCTGAGTCGATTTGCATTCGTGAAATACCAAAGGTAATGTTGGAAAGTATTGTGTAAAGTCGACAAAACGGATGGACCATTTAAAACGCAGTCGCAGTCAACATTTGCATCAAATGGTCTTCAAACTGTATATGGACATTACTATCGATTCAAATAAAAATGTCGTGCATATTTCGGAATTTTTTGTGTTAATTCAACTTTCCTACTGTTCTTTAAAAATCGTATTAGTGTTCTATTGGACTACACTTCTTCATTCATAGTTATGAATATATTTTAATGACTGGAAATATCGCCAGTCTTTATATCATATCTGACTTATGTACACAATCAGATCTAATTTTTGGACTCAGGTGAAATAAGGAAATGTAGGCTAATTAAATGAAATATAGACTAATTATGTACCACAATTTAATTAACAGACTTCCTTTTCTCCACTTTATTAAACTTTTTACAATTTTGGAATACATTATTTCGGTCAAAATCTTGTAAAATTGTAGTCCCATGTGTTAATATGCCATGGACCGAAAAAAACTTCCCGTACAAATTAAATTTGTGGCTAATTTATTAAACGCTTCCTTATTGTATTGTGGTCACCCACAACTTTTTTAAATCCTTTTCACATTTCATTAACGTTTATTGTCACGGGGTAAGCCATCCCTTTTTCAGCGTCAACACAACCAAGACACAAACAACTCTTTTCTAGGCTATTTTGTGCTTTAGACAAATCTTGGTTTTATCCTTTTTAGAGTAGCATGTGTTTTGTTTTCTTCCTCCTTCTTTTCTCTATGCATGACTTTGAAGAAAGAGTATTTATTTTAATCCGCATCTTTTTATAACGTCATTTACGCTTTGCACTGCCTTCTAAGCTTGATTCATTTATTTTAATTAATTTTGTTGGTCTTTTTTCTACGTCCAGCAAAACAACAAAAATGGTACACCTTCTTAAGTTGCAAATTTTCATATTTATTCGGTATATATGTATACGAATGTTTGAAGAGGTAGAAGATGGAAATCCATAATGTGAGTTGTTGGTGGGTACATCCATCCAATCGCACACAATGTTGCTTAGTATAAAGTTCACCACACTGTGGTACAGGGTGTTATGTCTTTGTGCATATGTTTGTAACAGGAAAAAGGAAACGAGATAGACACATGGTTCCTTTTGAGAATATGCATAGAATCACTTTCTAAGTCGATTTATGCATGTCCGTCCGTCTGTCTGTCTGTCCATGTTAAATTGTGAACAAAGTACTTGTCGCATTTATTATTCGAATTGGATGAAATTTGCCACAGCTCATTCATTTGGCCCAAGGACGAACTCTATTGAAATTGGGAAAAATCGGTTCAGATTTAGACATAGCTCCCATATATATTTTCGTACGACTTAAGGTAAATGGTGCACTAAAGTCCCCAAATATCTTTCGATTTGCACGACATTTTGCACAGCGTACTACATTAGGTCTAGAATGATGTGTGCTAAGTTTCTTGAAAATCGGTTCAGAGTTAGATATATATTTTCGTCCGATTTAAGGTAAATGGTGCACCAAAGTTCTTAAATATCGTTCGATTTGCACGAAATTTGGCATAGCGTACTGAATTGAGCCTAGAGTGATGTCTGTCGAGTTTCCCGAAAATTGATTCAGATTTAGATATAGCTCCCATATATAGTTTCGTCCGATTTTAGGTAAATGGCGCAGTAAAGACCCTATATATCTGTCGATTTGCAACAAATTTGGTACAACGTACTGAATTGAGCCTAGAATGATGTCTAGCAAGTTTCGTGAAAATCGACCCAGATTTAGATATAGCTCCCATATATAGTTTCGTCCGATTTCATGTTAATGGTGCACCAAAGTCCCTATATATCTTTCGTGAAAATCGGTACAGATTTAGATAAAGCTCCCATATATAGTTTCGTCCGATTTCATGTAAATGGTGCACCAAAGTCTCAATTGATACTTCGATTAGAACGAAATTTGGCATAACGTACTAAATGCAGCCAAAAGTGATGTCTGCCAAGTTTCAAGAAAATCGGTCCAGGTTTAGATATAGCTCCCTTATATTATAGATTGATTTTAAGTAATTTATGTACCAAGGACCCAATATATGGCTGATAGGAACAAAACGTGCTGAAATTAGTATAACCTAACCTGTGACAAGTTTCGTTGAAATCGGTTAATATTTGGATATAACTTTCATATATATTTTCGCCCGATTTTAAGTAAATTGGACATCAAACTCTTCATGTTAGTCAGATTGACATCAAATTTTGCACAACGTACTTAAGACATAGCCCAAAGGATGACCTATTGATATTTGTTTGAAGTCGGTTGATCTAAGTCGATTCACATTTGGATAAATATCACATATTTTATTTCATCCAATTTCATGATAATAGTCCTGTTTAATATACCCATAGTGGTGAAGGGCATCATATATTCGGCCCGTCCGACTTTACTACTTTCCTTACTGGTTTTTCTCTGAGTGTATTTCTGGCTTTATGTTTGGATTATATTCCACAATATAATATCCAGTGCTTTTTTAGATGTTCATACCTATTCTTTACGCTTTGCTTATTTTTTGTTGGTTTTTTTTTATTCTATGTCCAGTCACCACTGGCTGGTATTTTGTGTGGTTTTGTTCCGTTCCAGCTTTTGATCCTGACGCAATGGCTTCTGGTAGTGTTGTTGTTATTGTCCTCATTTGCCGGTATACAAACACATTGCTACTGCTACTACGACGACGACTACTTCTACAATTCACGCGCATTTTAATACATTTTAACGTTTTAATTAGAAATTATGTTGCGTCAGTTGTAAACATTTGCTATTGTGGTTTTTCTGGTTTGTCCATTAAATACCGCAGAGACATATTTATTTGATTAGCTTCCCGAGTGTGTGTGTGTGAGTGTGCGTGTATTTGACTATTTGTGTGTGTATACTTTCGTCCGTAGTATTTACCAGCGTTTTGGGGCAATGCACCATTAACAACGTTCCGTCATTTAAGTATGTGCGTTGATTTGACCCCATTGGTGCAATGGGATATCATTTGGTATCCTTGTTTTCTATGTGTGTTTTTTTGTATTTCGTTGTTGTTTTTATTTTCTCTGTTCTCCGGCTGAAACATGGGATTGTTTGCTGCAATCATTTTATGTATCCGTCCATATGGCTAAATCCAGCGCATTGGTTAGAGGTTGTTGACTGACAATTTAAAGGAATAAACACAAAGGAATATTATGGTATTTCTATGATTAGCGGTAGAGGGCTTAATAAACATATAGTTCTCTTATGGATTCCGAAAGATGAAGAGTCTTGGAGGACTTATATATTTATACTTACTATACCTATTGTCTTATGGTGATAAAGGTATATCTTCTATATAATGGTATTTTGAAGGTTTTAGTCGATTTGTCTTACAGAAAAGGCTCTTAGAAAATAATCATTTTAAGTCCATGTTTTGACATATAGCCCCTATATAAAGGTCATGTCAATTTTCGGTATTTTGAACGAACGAAAAGGCTCTGATTTTGCAATTCTGCTAGCATACATCTTGGCAGAAAATGAGCAATATAAATTCATGTTTTTACATAGCCCCCATATAAAGATCCTGCTCAATTTTCTGTATTCTGAGGGTATTAGCCGCATTCCGATTAATATAAATCCCGTACAAAAGTATCGTCCAGTTTTACTGTATTTTGAAGGCTTTAAAGGCATTTTTCGCCAAAGTGGATGTAAATTGGTATTTTGGGTTCTTAGAGGATGAAAAGCATTTATGTAGAACTATTTTCTATATTCAATTTTTGAAATAGTCCAAAAATATAAGACCCAAAATAGGCATTTTGAAGGTTTTAACTGCAATCTCTCTTTAATTGCAATGTATTTTGACATTTCGGTTACTTAAAGTTGAACAACATCTTTGCATATATAACATCATATTAGTATAGCTCGCATATAAAGGTCCTGGCACCGTTTTCTGTGTTTAGAAGTCTCTCCCAGTTTTCTATATAGTTGACATAGTCCTCATAAGTAATTTATAGTAATTTTGTTACTGATGTGCCTGTAATTTTACAAGAAATTCCTTTTTAACAATGTGTGTCCATGTCTTTTATTAGCTCCCATAAGATGACCCGCATAATTATAACCTTCACCACACTGTGAAATCGGATCAGGTACAGATATCATATATAGAGTTATCATATATATATTTGTCCGATTTTATGTAAATGATGCATCAAACTTCCAGGGTTTGTCCGCTTGAATAACGTATTGAAATGAGTTTAGAATAACGGTGACAAATTTGAGAGTGATCGTTTCAGATTTAGGTATAACCCAAAATGACGTGTGTTAAACTACGTTTAAATCAGTTCAGATTATATAGCTCCCATATATAATTTCGCCCGATTTAATGTAAATTGTGCAGCAATGATCCTATGATTGTCCGATTTAAACGAAATTTGCATATAGCCAAAAGTTAATATATATTTTCCACAATACCAAAAGTTATATATATTTTCGTCCGATTTGAAGTAAATGGTGCACTAAAAAGCAAAATTTTGCCCAGGGTAATGTTTAATAAAAATTTC
>NW_026886068.1:0-7562 GCF_032173495.1 Musca vetustissima
CTTTCGCGCCCTTCACACATAACTTTATCCAACGGACAAATACTTTCAATTTAGCAATCTTCGTGGGTGTGGATTGATTACAGTCGATTTACATATTTAAAAGCAAGTGTTTCTCGTACAGTTACATTTATTTTATATGACCTCTATCTAATTTAAATTATTTTAATAGTGCGGACCATTTTTTTCAACTTTTCCAAAGCCTACAACCGTATTCCTTCGTCCATCATTGTAAATTACCTACAGTCCGTTTTACTAGACTACTGCGCTAAAGCTTTAGGAAGTAAATAAACTTCTTTTGGAGAATGAAAGTGCAAATTTTGTGCAAAAAAAAAAAAATTGTATGGAAACCTCCTCTTTTCAGTAAATTTCCGTTGTCAAGTGTACTCGAGGAACAAATAGAAAAGAGAATTACCGTATCAATTTTAAAGCCCCCCTTTTGAAAGTGTGTGTTGTTTTGTTATGTACGTTTCTGTTACATCTTTTTTTCTCAGGTCTTACTCAGTCCGTCCTCAGCCTCTTTTCTGCAACGTCTTATCAGTCATGTTGGGAACATGACATAAGATGCCGGAACACAATGCGCGCCATATCCGTCGCTCTGGAAAAACGGATGACAGACACGTATTTTAGACAACTTGTCCGCCCTTTTGCTGTTTAAGCGGCTTAACGAAGCGTCAACGAAGGAAGTAGGATATAAAAATAGAAAACTCTGCTGTAAAGAGTAGCGTATGAAGTGTGTATTTTCATAGGATTCCTAGTATTTTTATTATTACTTATTTTTTACTACAATGAACTTACACACTCACAAAGAACTATTCACATCTGGCCAACTGAACAAAACTATATGATGAAAAAATACTCTAGGTTGAAATGCAGAAGTAGAAACGGAAAGGATATTGAGAGAGGAGTAAAATAAATATAAAAAACTCACACGCACACAAAAAGTAACACAATCATCATTCTCAACTTTATTTTAATATTCTGGGAATATAAAAATAGTTTTGTTTTTGTTTACAATAGTAATTGTTCTGAAACTAGAAGAGAAACCAGTAAGGAAAGTAGTAAAGTCGGACAGGGCCGATTATATGATACCCTTCGCCACTTTGGGTATATTCCACATAGTCCCCTAACAGACGTCGCCTTTTCCAAAGAACATTCACATGAAATTGAACGAACTTGAATATGTGATCTTTATGCCGTACTCAGTATTAATATTGACCCAAGTCACTATTTGGCGAATTGGCAGTAATTTGTCATTTTTTAATCTCATAGGCGGTCTAATCTCACTACCAAAAATATTAATAGTGATATCCGTTTTGTTATAGCCACATACAACGAGAGCCCCACTATTAGATATTTTGGGAATTTCAGTCATTTTTTTAACCTAGAAAAAACTCATTAATTTTAAATATTTTAATTGTTATCCTCATGGTGGAGGATATGAGTTGTTCAGCCGTGCCGAAATAAACAACGTTTTTATTTGTTTCGATATCTTAAAAGAAAATGTGTTATAATGATAAGAAATAGTAGATTTTCGCAGAACAAATTAATATAGAAGTATCGGGGTAATCAATAAGACCGCTATAATTTTTTTTTCATTTTTTCATTATGAAAATCGTTATCCCGGTAGATACAATTATTTATGGAACTGGATTTCTTTTGGGCATGCTTGCAGAAGTCCAAACGTTAAATCCTATCTTCGAAGAATTTCAAGCATAAGTCCGCCGATACTTCTGCATTCGTACGATGTTCATCAATAATCGCATTAATTTGATTTAGCGGAAAAAAATCTTTGATTATCATCGAAAGGTAACTATTATTAATGAAGTGCGGTCCAATGCCGGTGCCAAACCGTGATAGAAGTGGATTTGCCCAATTTATGAACATTTGGACATTCATGGGCAGAAGGCTTAGTGCCAGTTATATTTTCAACACTACGACCACACGGGAACATTTTGTACTGTGCCTACGGATTCAATTGATTCCCAATTACGACTATAGGTTTAGTTGTTGATCTGCTAGGACAATAATGACGTCCGTAATTGGGGGTAGCTCCCATGAAATCCTCAACTTTAAGGGGCGCTCAAGAGATTTCAATCTTAAAAATAAAACAGTAAGGAAAGTAGTAAAGTCGGACGGGGCCGACTATATGATACCCTTCACCACTTTGGCATATTCAAATTTCATATATATATATATATATCTAAACCGATTTCAAGCAAATATTTGTACTCTTTCGATTCGAGCTTGATGATCTAAGTTTTGCAATGAAAAGGAAAGCCAGGAGAAGAACCTACGTACCCACCATTTTGCGACGCGTTTCGCCGTTGGTTAAGCGGCTCATCAGGCATATTGGGCTATGTGGCTTTACAAAGGTCGTACGTTGATAACTTGTATTTATTCCGCCCTGATGCGAAACTTGTATATGCGAATTAAATTCAAATTTGTCAAAGTTCGACATTTATCTTCCAGTCCTTTTCAAAGCAAATTTCTGTTGTAGCAATGGATAATTAATCCACACAACTACAATTGCTTCCATGGTATACACATGTTTTTGCGCAACCGTTTAGGAAGTGTGTTGATGGCTCAGAACGGTAAGTGGTTTGGGGTATGTAGGCAGGTTTGGAAATTGGTACTACTACGTACTAAATTTAGTACAATTTGATTTGTGGGTTAACCGATAGAGTTGGAATCCTGAAACTTGGATTTAAGATCAGTGTGGGGGAAATTTTGGAAATTGGTACTACTACGTACTTAATTTAGTACAATTTTGAATTTTGAATAAACCGATAGATTTGGAATCCTGAAACTTGGATTTAAGATCAGTGTGGGGGTAGGATAGGAGTGTGGGGGGTAGGATAGGAGTATGTATAATATTTTGGAAATTGGTACTATTGTGTACCAAATTTTGGTACAATTTGAATTGTGAGTGAACCGATAGAGTTGGAATCCTGAATTTCGGATTTAGGATTTGTGGTAAGAAGGAAGTTTTAGATATTCATACTACTGTGTACAAAATTTGGTAAAATTTGAATTGTGGATGAACCGATAGAGTTGGAATCCTGAAACTTGGATTTAGGATCACTATGGGGTGTAAGTTTGTGGTAAGAAGGAGGTTTTAGATATTCGTACTACTGTGTACTAAATTTAGTACAATTTGAATTGTGGGTGAGCCGATAGAGTTGGAATTCTGAAAGAGGATTTAGGATCAGTGTGGGGGTAGGATTGGGATATATAGAATGTTTTGGAAATTGGTACTACTGTGTACTAAATTTGGTACAGTTTGAATTGTGAGTGAATCGATAGAGTTGGAATCCTGTAACATGGATTTAGGATCACTAAGGGCGTGTAGGTTTGTGGTAAGAAGGAGGTTTTAGATATTCGTACTACTGTGTACTAAATTTGGTACAATTTGAATTGTGGGTGAACCGATAGAGTTGGAATCCTGAAACTTGGATTATAGAATCACTATAGAGTTTGGTACTAAATGGTACTCAAATTCAATTTATCGTCGATATTAATGTGTGGATTGTTTAGTTTTTATGACATATGCAGTTTTCTGTGAAAATAAAATATTATGTTAATACATGTTTAAATATTACCCACATTCGCTAACGAAGTAGCCGACATATGCTAGTCATTGTATTAAATACCGTACATTATTGTAGAGGTAAAATTACATTTGATTGTCAGACTCTAAATCTGAGAGAAAATTTGGAATTTTATCTAGCCTGATAACTTACTGTATAAATTACAATAAATTAGTTTTTAAGGAGCAGGCCGACACCTATACCAACCTTTTCTATACTGGATCAACAATTTTACATTTATGGTTTCAAATTCCAAGTTTTGATATAACTCATTTTGTTTAAGCGGCATCGAGTACCGAATATATTTATTTTCTTATTGTAGATGAATTTTATTTCAATTATTCATCGTATCCTTTATTCTAACCGCTTTAGCAATAAAGGAACGTTTTACCTCTTCTGTTATTTGGTTAAGGATGAGCTCAAAAGCCACTAACTAATGATTTTAAAATAATACCTTTGAAAATCATTGCTGCAAGCAACGCGATAAGCAAAGAAGTGTGCAGAAGCATAATATGCAATAGAATTAGAATACAACAACTATGTGGAACAATGATAAAACGTATAATAACGTTGATGTGAATTTTGTCGTAATTGTTCTTTCATTATTTTATGTTTTCCAACTTTTTGTGCACGGTTTGTTGTATTTGTTTTAGCGTGGTATAATGAGAAAACAAGGAAACGATGACACAGACGGGTAGATCCCTCAATATTTGTCCTTGCTGTATGGCGGGGATATATAAAAAACTTATTTGTCTTTAATTGTTTTATGTTATATCACAATAATAGTGAGTGTATAGATTTTGTGAAAAACCTGTAATGTCCAATGATTACACTCTAAAAAATGTATGGATGAGCTTTAAGTAACTTGGAAATCCTATCTATTATAGGATAAATAATAGACGTACTTCTTCTGAATTTTAAATTATTAAATTTAAATATTTGAGTAATATAATAGTATAATTTTCGGCATTAATATAGTATTAAAAATGTTCTATATTGGAACACTTTTTATGGTAGAACCCATATAACGATACCCCCAATGCTAGGTGATTTTAAGCTTCTTGGCACATTTTCAATAAAATTGGTCGTAACTTAATATCAATTGAGCAGAAAATCAGCCTACTTATAATGATCAATTTTGGCTCAAATATCCGGGTAGCCTACATATAACGGTTTCCCTTAAAATTCGGGTTTTGTCTGCAATTTTATACTTTGGTTAATCATTGAGTAGAAAATATTCCTAACAATATTCGCCCAAGCTTTCGAATAGCCCCATATAATGGTACTCCACATTATTCTAGGTTTCGGGGGGTTTGGAATGAATCAAAGTTGAACAACACTACATCGAATGAATTTTGAGCTAAAACCTCCGATGCTATGAAAAATTTGTAGGATATATGGGGGATACTTAACATAAGTGAATCTAAGCTCACAATATTATATATATATATATAATATTAACCAATGATATCATGGAAACTATTGGAGACCAGAAATATTAAATAAGTAAACCGACTAACATCAATTACAACACACGCCATTCTGCAACCTATTTTATTCTATATTTAAATCTGAACCGATTTCAAGAAAACTTGCTAGATATTAATTTTTATTAATTTCTGTACATTTTGTCAATCGGTCGAAAATATATATTGAAGCTATATCTAAATCTGACCCGATTTTCACGAAACTTAGCACGCATCATTTTGGACCTAACTCAGTACTCAATGGCAAATTTCGTGCAAATCGAAAGATATATAGAAACTTTTGGTGCCTCATTTACCTTAAATCGGACTAAAATATATATGGGAGCTATATCTGAATCTGAACCGATTTTCCCAAAACTTGGCACACATCATTCTGGACCTAATTCAGTACTCTATGTCAAATTTCGTGCAAATCGAAAGATATATGGGGACTTTGGTGCACCATTTACCTTAAATCGGGCGAAACTATATATGGGAGCTATATCTAAATCTGGACCGATTTTCTCGAAACTTGGCGCACATCATTCTGGACCTAATTCAGTATTCAATGCCAAATTTCGTGCAAATCGAAAGATATATAGAAACATTGGTGCCTCATTTACCTTAAATCGGACGAAAATATATATGGGAGCGAAACTTAACACACATCATTCTAGACCAAATTCATTACGCTGTGCCAAATTTCGTGCAAATCGAAGGATATATAGGGACTTTGGTACACCATTTACCTTAAATCGGACGAATATATATATATATATATATATATGGGAGCTATATCTAAATCTGAACCGATTTTTCCCATTTTATAGGGTTCGTCCTTCGGCCAATTAAGTGACCTGTGCCAAATTTCATACAAATCGGATCATAAATGCGACCTGTACTTTGTAAACAAAAATACATGGACGGATGGACGGACAGACGGACATGCATAAATCGACTCAGAAAGTGATTCTATGCATATTCTCAAAAGGAACCATGTGTCTATCTCGTTTCCTTCTGCCTGTTACAAACATATGCACAAAGACATAATACCCTGTACCACAGTGTGGTGAAGGATATAAAAATGTCCACCATATGGCATTGATATGAATGAAGACCGGATCATAATATATGGAATATATTTTACCTAAATCGATGATTATGATTATGACATATGTCTAAAATCATGCAATTTAGACGACAAAGTTATATGAGGATATACCTATAAGAAACCAGTGAGCGGAACCGATTATTGCTAATATTCAGTACAGCTTTTTTAAAGGAACCCCACCCATTCTCGATTTTAATTTTTCAATATTTTCAATGGGCTGGTAAATCAATACCAATGCTTGTTAAGGTTTGTAACTTTGCACATATATATTTGAAGATTTAAAAGAGAAGAAAAATAATTTATAAAAAATGTTTGTTATTGTTTTGTTTTTGTTTTTTGTAATTGAAGAAAAGTCCTTATTTTTGATGGCGGGCATGATAACTCCTCACTGGAACATCGGAATCCGAAAATTCCAACGAGAGTACATGTCTGTCTCTCGTATGAACTAGGATTATTGACTTCGCTCTAAAATTAACAAAATGGTGGGCCTTTGAAAAAATATATCACCGATTTTTTACCAAAAACCAAGTTAAAAAATAAGGAAGATCTTCACCGATTGGCTTTACCCTAGTTCATACGAGAGCTATACACTCCCAGACAAACGTTGCAAAATTTGGAACCGATTGGATTATTAGTTTTTGAGTTATCGTGCCCGCCATTCGCAAAAAAATGTTTAGAGAAAAACGCGTTTAAAGTTTGAAAAGTCCTTCAGCCGTCACTTGATGCCGACACAATAAATCGGCTATATCTTCAAGAGTTCTTGAGATTTTCACTTGAAATTTTGTAGAGACATTCTTTAATCAGTGTAGATTCGAATTATATCAAGAAACATTTTTACCCCGTGAATGGGGGGGTCCCCTTACTTGTCCATATTCCCTTCACCGTGGGTTGTGTTGTGATGTTCGGCTTTTAATTGTAGTCTATAGACGGACTCGAGAAAACACAAAAAAATAAGTTTTCGGTCCAATTTATCCAAAAATTATTATCTGATCATCACCGAAAATTATAGGCTTTGTCGGCGACAAGAAATTGTACTTCATGGAAAATTTCAAAGCGATCAGCGCTATATTTCCGCCCCCTAGTGTGGTAATGGGTTTCCAAATAATATCTCAGTACGTAAGTACCAGTAAATATTTAAGTGTAACTCCCACATCCGAGCACCATATAATTGGTATAAATTTAAAGGTCAACCACTCCTCTTGGGTAACACTATGAACTCCGGAATCTCCGGTCTATGTTCTTCAGGTGTAACAAATTTTGTCATTTTTCACACAAAAATCAGGGTTCATTTCACCCGGTAAATATTAACCGATCTTTATCAAAACAGGCATGCTTTTTCTTTGGCCCGATTCCCTTCTCCACGTACAAAGTCGCGATGTTTTGGGTACAATTGCGGCC
>NW_026886069.1:0-7529 GCF_032173495.1 Musca vetustissima
TTTTGCCTGTTCTTCAACTTCTAAGATTCTAAACACTGCTATGTTCCTATCTAGTTTCCTTTTGCCTGTTACAAACATATGTACAAAGACATAATACCCTGTACCACAGTGTGGTGAAGGGTATAAATATTGGAGGCATTAAAAACAAAACAACACAATTACTATACCTCCTTCGTATGATTCATTGTAAAAAGTCATAGAAAACAATATCTATCCGAGCAAGACGCCAAGGATATAAAATACAAAAATGAAGAAGTCAAAACATTCAACATTCAAAACTGACATCCTTCCATATACGTGAGTGAGTATATGGAAGGATGTCAGTAGTATGTGTATATCAAAATGATTGATTTATAATTCATTCAAGTGAAAGAAAAAATATCAATTGAGTGGTTGTTCTAGTTTCAAGAATTCCTTATTTCTATTCCTACTATTCGTACACTTCCCTTTAAACGAATTCTTAAATTTTATGCAAAACGATTTTCATAAATCTATTCAGTTTAATATTCTCCATAAATTTGTGTAATGCAAAAAACAGCAGCTTCCATAAATTCTTTAGCGGATATAATTCAGTTTTTCCTCATTTAACAGAATTTAATTACAAAATCCTGATTAAAAAAAATGAAACTTAATAATAGCTGCTTGGTTGGTTAATGAACACTTAAGAGTCAATTGTTCAGCTGTTGCGGTGTTGTTGGTGTGTGGCCGATAACAATCGGAAACGGTCCTATCGCGGCATTTGCTGATTATTTTATTGTTGCTACATTTTTGTGCGATTAATTATTTCCGATTTAATTTCAATTTTAATTTTACAAATGCAATTTCAGTAGAATGAAATATTGTTTTGTAGTGTAAATAATTATTTTAGTGGAAGGCGGAAGTAATGAACAAATGTTTCATCTTGGTAATACAAGATCAACAATTGTTCTTTATATAACCATGTGCAACTTTTGGTAGAGATATTTGCTACTTACGCAGAATCCAAAACATGAAATGAAAAATAATTCGTTTGGAAAAATGCCGAAATCAAACCTACCCTTATTTGGGAGCTATAATCGCTTTATTTCAGATGAAGATGAAAAATTACCAAATTTGAGCTAAAGCCGCAAAAGATAAATCTATTTAAAATTTACTTTTTTATTTTTAATATGTGCGATATGCCCTGCAAAGCAGGCAATAGTATAGGGTTGGAGTACGAATCTTGGACTATTGAATCATGAACTATTGCAAAATTTGATTATGTAATAAGAAATAATATAAAACTAAAACAAGTGAACAAAGCGTTAAGTCCGGGGGGTTGGGTGAAAGCTGCTGGTTCAATAAAAAAATTGTCATTGCATAAAAAAATTTTGTATGAGTACGTCTCTGGAGGCTATACCTAAAACGGGACCAATATTGGCTGTTTAATTTAGAATTGTATAAAAATACTACGTTTTATCGACCCCTCTTTTTTGGTCCTTAATTATTCGTTGAAATATATGCGCTACGGTTTATTGCAACCTTGGGTTCGCACCTATGACATTTTAACGAGTAATTACATGGCACTTGCTTTGCCGTCTCCTTTAAGCATCAAGGAGTATCAACCTGTCTTTCGAACGGTCAACCTGCATATCGTTGCGAGCACATATTGTTGTGCATAGAAAGGTAAAATTGTTACCAACGACCAACCCACCAAATAAACATTGTCTTATTATCTTCTTCTACTTTCACGGCGCTCTTGTTACACCCACTCTCCTACGGTCCACTGCACGACGTATTCGGCGGATATTAATAATTTTTGGGAGGGAGATTTGTTACGACTGTAAAAACCCAAATTACAGAGAAGTCGGTTGAAATCCACCCTCAATAACCCCAAAACACCGAAAATTGGGTATTGTTTTATAATTTTTAGTAGAGAGATTGGCTACCCAATAAGAACTCAAAGTACTAAATTACTGCCTATTTGGGTGAAAAATGCAATCCAAACCCCCCAAAAACTGAATATTGGGGTGTTCCGTTATAAACTTGGACCGCTATAGCCCATCTTCGAACTTGGCCTGCCTGCAGACAAAAGACGACTGTATGCGAAATTTTGCGATCTATCTCAATTCGTTTAGAATATAGAGTGATTACAACAGACGGACATACTTAGATCGTCGTAGAATTTTGCGCTGCTCAAGAATATATACACATTATAGCGTCGGAAATGATTATTTCGATGAGTTACATACGGAAAAGGAGTGTACAAAATAAGAGCTCCTATAATGCAGAAGAAGTAGGATGGCAGAATTATTGTTTAAAATATCTAAATCTAAATTCGTAAACAAATACAGTGGTCGGCATGTTCCGACTTCAATGGTCAATTGTGAAGTGACAGCTGGTACAGTACTAATCAATACTATTTAAATTTCACACGAGGTTTGATCAACAAAAACCATTATTAGTAACAATTCTTTGCGTTTCTGACGAATTGCTTTGGGTAAACGGCGCATAAATCCAAAGTCGTATACCTTATTGGCAGTACGACCTTGTGGCAGTACGACCCCTGAGCGATGTTCATGCGGCAATTTTGAATCATTTAGCAATTTGGAAAAAATATTTGTTAAAACATTCCTAACCAGTAAGGAATGTAATAAAGGCGGACTGGGACGACTGTATGATACCCTTCACCACTATGGGTATATTTTACATATATATCTTAAAGGACGTCGCATTTTCGAAGGAACATTGACATGAAAGTGAACGAACTTAAAAATGTGATCTTTATATATAAGTGAACCGACTAATATCAATGCATACACATTCCTTTCTGCAACCTATGTTAAATTTCATTTCATTCGGGCGGAATTAGAGTCGTTTGCGTACAATGGGACAAATTTATCTAAATCGATTTGATCTCAATCAGACACCCGTTCGAAATATATGTATATGGAAGATATGCCTGCATCTGAACCGATTTTCACGAAACTTTTCACACATCATTCTAGACTTAATTCAGTAGGCTATGCCAATATTTTGTGCAAATCAACTGAAATGTAGAAGCTTTGATGCTCCATTACCATAAAACCGTACGAAAATTTACTATATGTGAGCTATATCTATATCTGAACCGATTTTTACCAACTTAACACACATCACTTTAGACTTAATTCAGTACGCTGTGCCAAATTTCGTGCAAATCGAATGATATGTAGGAAATTTGGTGCACCATTTACCTTAAATCAGACGAAAATATATATGGGAGCTATATCTGTATTCTTCAATTTCAATAGGGTTCGTCCTTGGACCAAATAAGTGACCTATGCCAAATTTCATCTAATTCAGATCACAAATGCGACCTGTACTTTGTTTACAATTTAACATGGACAGACAGACGGACGAGCATGCATAAATCGACTTAGAATGTGATTCTATGCATACTCTCAAAAGGAACAATGTGTCTATCACGTTTCCTTTTGCTGTTACAACTATATGCACAAAGATTAATACCTTCTACCACAGTGTGGTGAAGGGTATACAAAATATCCAAAATTCACTTAAAGTGATACAATCAGAATATAGAGGTCATATGAAGCTTCTGAGCAATGCAGACGTGCGTCTGCTTAAAAGCAAATTAAATAAAATATGTTTTGAACACGAAATTATGGCAAAGGCATGTAGAACATATCTCAGGGTCGGACCTTGGTTTGTCCGTTTGTCTGGCTGTCGCGCATGATAAATCTCAAAGGGAGTTATCGATTTTATCCATAACTTACACATTGTAAAATTAATTCTTCTAATATCATGCGAACAGACTGTTGTCAAAACCCAGCCTGTATAATGATAAAAGATGGGACTTATCGGACAACTCCGAAATATTTAAATCCCATATGAAGCGAACGTTTTTTTTTCCCAAATTTCATCCATTCTTTGCCTATCAAAATACTTTTAACAAAGAATTCCAAACATGGGACTTATCGGTAGACTCTATCCAGTACCTTTCCAACAAGAGGTATCTCTCCCCAGGTGGTACGAACCACATACATTTTCGTCCGATTTTTACAAATGGTGCAAAAAGTGGCTACTTTTATTATATGTACACGAAAGTTTATATATCGTATCAAATTGAGTATAGAATAATCAGTGTCAACTAGTCTTTAAAACGGTTCAGGCTCTAAAATAGCTCCCATATATTTTTTCAAGCGATTTCATACAAAATGTGCCCTAAATACGCAAAGATTGTCCAATTGGGACAAGATTTTGAATAGGGTATAAAATTGACGACTATAATGACGTGTACAAACTTCGATAATTTAGGTCAGTGCAGATGACAGAAAAGGCTTGTTATATGCATTAACATTAAAGGGACCAGTCCATTCTCCTTTAAAAACTTTTTTTTTTTAATTTTTATCTAATAAGAACCTACGACTTCACAAGAATGTCTAATTAAAATTGTAAGTGAAAATCTCAACAACTATTGAAGATATAGCCACTTTATTGCATCAAGTGACGGCAAGAGTGTTTCTCAAATTTTTTAAAGTGTTTTTCTCAAAACAGTGTTTTTACGATTAGCGGGCACGTAACTCAAAAACTGTTAATCCAATCGGTTTCTAATTTTAACACGTTTTTCTGGACCTACATGTGTAAGAAGATTTTCTCTATTTTGCCAATTTTCGATTGAAATCAATAAGCCTAGTTCATATCAAAGCCAGAAATGTGATATTTCCATTTCCGTTGGAATTTTGATATTCGGATGCTCCAGTGATTGGCAATGATGCCCGCTGTCGGAAAAAATGAATTTTCTCTTATTGGAAATCAGGAATGTGTGGGGTCCCCTTGACTAAACAAACTTGTTTGATTTCTTAAATAATGTTATTTTAACCAAAAGTTTTTACATGTTGCCTTTTACCGAAAACAAACAAAAAATCTTAAGGTGTCTAAAACTAGTTTAACCAAAATATATGCAAAAACTGTCTAGAAAACTTAAAAGAAACATTAAGCTTAGCAAAAGGGATTAAAGTTGTTTTTGTGTGTGTGTCTTATTTAAATGGTTTAAAATAAAATGCAAAATATCCAAGAAAGCCACTATTTACTTTTCAAGATTCGAAGGACTGCAACCATTAAATATTTATTCGATTACCATAGATTGTAGCTTAAATTCAAACCAAAAAAGAGAATTGTTCAAATATGTAGAGCGTGATGGGTAGATGGGGGTTGGGGAAATAACAAAATATGTAACTTAAAAAGGGTTAAAAAGATGTCATGTGTGTGTTATCCTTTTCGTTTGGTGTTATAACCCCAAGAGGGGAATTCCGAGGCAAATAAAAAGGTTTGTGTTTTTGTGTGGAACATTTGAATATGGGTACGTGTTTCCATTTGGTTACCCACTAACACACAATTTGATTTTTATGTTGATGTCCTTGTTAAGGCTATTGTCTACAAAACAATGTTGTTGTTCACATTTTTTGTGTGAGTGCGTGCGGGTGTGTGTGTGAGTGTGTTGTCTGTGAAACCAAAAACCACATATTATGTTGCTTTGAATATCTCTCAATATCGCAACAGACATACATTTATAACCATTCCCTTTGAAATAAAACAATTCTTTACATGTCCTTTCCATTTGTCCTGTCTTGTGAGAATGTAACATTCTCATCACAACAAGAATAACAAAAAATATATTGAGAAAAATGGTGATGATTATGACGATGACAATGCTTATCACCCCCATAATCATGGGCAATAACAAATGCAGGAGTAGATGTCGGGTTATCATGGTTGAATGCATAAATGATGGACTGAATGTTGGCACTTTTTTCCTTTGCTCCTACCATGGTTTGGTTTTCTTGTCCTATTTTATGTGTGTGCCCATTTGTCTATGAGTATGTGATAAGCATGTTAACATATTTACAGCATTTATTTTATCATAAAAACATTACTCTATATGTGGTCGGTGTCAATAGCAACAGATTCCTATAATCATGATTCCATAACTGTCATTCGAGGGGATATGAAGATTAACGATGACGATGAAAGATTTGTAAACAGTATCGGAATGAATAATAAGACAAATCCATGAAAGTGTTACAAATCTATATCTCCATTCAGTTCGTGATTATTTCAATAAAATTATGTTATTGTTTAGATAAACTTACATATATATTTATCATAGTTCCTAATCACAAAAATAAAAGTTTTTGAATAGAATGAAAAAAGAAAATAATAACATAGTTTTGAAAATCTTGTAATCAGTGTTCCATTGTTAGTTTATCGTGTATTATTACGTATGTAAGCCTCTTATTGTAATCATCACCCCCAATACATTTAATGTAATATAACCCCATTGTATTTGGGGAGGCGGGAGATATAAGTGGATGAAATTGCTTCTTCTTGTTTACAAACAAATGATATGTAATTTGTAGAAAAATACACATGTCTAGCCTAAAATAATATTTTTTCAAAAGAAAAACAACTTCGTAGAAGAAACCCTGCTGGTCAAATTATTTTCATAGTTTTGAGAAATCAGGCTGTATTCAAGTGTTGTAAATGATTACTTTTGAAAGATTTTAATACATTTGAATGTGTTTGTAAAAATGAATATTTGAAAGGGTGTTGAGATTAAGTCGAATTCTCTCAATATTGGATATAGAGTGTTTATACCCTTCACTACACTGTGGTACAGGGAATTATGTCATTATACATATGTTTGCAAGAGCAAAAGGAAACCATATAGGCATATGGTTCCTTTTGAGAATATGCATAGAATCACTTTCTAAGTCGATTTATGCATGTCCGTCCGTCTGTCTGTCCATATCAAATTGTATACAAAGTACAGGTCGCATTTATGATTCGTATTGGATGAAATTTGGCACAGCTCATTTATTTGCCCAAGGACGAACCCTATTGAAATTGGGAAAAATCGTTCAGATGTATATGGGCAATATTGCCAATTTTTTAATATTCCATTTTCAAAAAATCAGCGTTTTTGTTTTTGTGGCACATCAATGATTTTTGGTACACATATAGAGAAAAATTTTCTGACTCCGAAACCGTTCGCGATCAAATTTTTGGTTGATGCGCGCAAAAGTTATCGAGGTTTTAATTTTGGGTATAAGAAACAAATCTTAAAATTACGCCGTTTATTATATTGACCAAAAACGTTGATATATATCTTCCTCCGTAAATAAGAATACGAATATATTATAATAATCACGATAAAGTTGCACATATTCGCGAAATATGAGAAAAATAAAAAAAGATATAGCAGATTACATCAATATTTTCATTATATTAATGACATACACACACCTAAAAATTAATTTAAAAATATCTACATAATCTAAACACCATGATGAAGCAAATGATATCAAAATCACACAAGTCCGTGTAGCGGTTTCTAAATCAAAGCGACAACAAAACAAGATATTGAGGAAAAATATTTGTTTTTGGTTCGAAAAAATAATGTCATCATATTTATTTTTTTAATTGTATACAAGAAATTTCAGAAAAAAATGTTGGTGTTATTTTGCTTTTTTACCCGAATTTCGCCGAAAAATTTACATATATTATAATAA
>NW_026886070.1:0-7416 GCF_032173495.1 Musca vetustissima
GTGTACAAGCTGTTTATTTTATTTTTTCAATATTTATTTTCCCCTTTCCTCTGTCAACAAACGAGGGCATTTAAATAACATATTATTAACGTTCATCCGGTTGTTGCATTGGATAATTAATTATATTTTATGATATTGACAGAATCATAAAAACAACTTTTTTTTGCACTATTTAACAACAAATTGCACTATTTATCAACAAATGGAATTTATGAAGTGGTCTCCTCAGGGAACCCAAGTTTCTATATAGCCTCTCTTATTGGTATCACTTTAAATTAATTCAAAATGCAATTTAATAGAGGTTATAGTCATTAAATACAACAAATTTAGCTGTTTAATGTTTTCGTTTACCAAATTTAATGGATTGTCTTTTCTTTAGTGACCAAAATATGCCACAACTTCTCACGGTTATCCGATACATATTTCACAGTTCGTGTGCACAAGTAATGGTCACTTGAAACAAAAAAAAAAAAAATCTAGGCCTTCTAGTAGTACCTTGATAAAAATTTTAAATCAAGGCCTTGTAGTGGCACCTTCAATAATATTTTTTTTTTTAAATCAAGGCCTTGTAGTGGTACCTTGAAAAATATCTCTTAAAAATCAACGCCTTGTACATTAAAAAAAATATATTTTAACTAGTAAGGAAAGTTCAAAAGTCGGACGGAACCGACTATATGATACCATTCACCACTTTTGGGTACATACAAGAGATGTTAATATTTACAATATCCTGTAGGAAGAACATATGGAATCGGGCGAAATTAAATTTGCTATCTAGATAAATATTTGATCCAATTGAAAAAAACCCGTACAGATACCATTCCGAAATCAATGAGAAATTGCAAGTCAAACGGGTAGACTTGGATTCTTTGATGTAAAGTTTGTTTGAAATCGAATAATGCGAGCTATATATAAACACATGGACCTCTAAATCTGAACCGATTTCAACAAACCTTATCACACGTCATTTTCTCCTCAATTTTATTCGCTATGCAAAATTTTGCTCAATCGGACAAATATTGGGAGTTTGGTGTATCATACACAAAAAACCGGACGAAACTATAAATGGAAGCTATATCTAAATCTGAAACGATTTTAACAAATCTTCTAATTTTGTACTCTGTGCAAAATTTTGTGCCAATCGGATAAATTTTGGGAGTTTGGTGTATCATTTACAAAAAACCGGACGAAACTATATATGGGAGCTATACCTAAATCTGAACAGATTCCAGCAAAACTTCGCAGACATCAGTGTGGACCTTATTCAGTACTCTGTGCAAAATGTTGTCCCAATCGGACAAATATTGTGTGTTATGAGAGCTATATCTAAATCTGAACCGATTTTAATGAAACTTCGCAGACGCCAGTCTGGACCCAATTCAGTACTCTGTGCAAAATTTTGTCCCAATCGGACAAATATTGGGAGTTTGGTGCATCATTCACAAAAAATCGAACGAAACTATATATGGGAGCTATATCTAAACCAAAACCAATTTTAATGAAACTTCGCAAACATCAGTCTGGACCAAATTCAGTAATCTGTGCAAAATTTTGTCCCAATCGGTGCATCATTTAAAAAAAATCGGACGAAACTGTATATGGGAGCTATATCTAAATTTGAACCGATTTTAATGAAACAAACATCGCAAACATCGGGCTGGACCTAATTCCGGGCTCCTTGCAAAATTTTGTCTCCATCGGACAAATATTGGGAGTTTGGTGCATCATTCACAAAAAATCGGACGAAACTACATATTGAAGCTATACATAAATCTGAACAGATTCCAACAAAACTTCGCAGACATCAATCTGGACCTAATTCAGTACTCTGTGCAAAATGTTGTCCCAATCGGACAAATATTGGGAGTTTGGTGCATCATTCACAAAAAATCGGACGAAACTATATATGAGAGCTATACCTAAATCTGAACCGATTTTAACAAAACTTCGCAGACATCAATCTGAACATGATTCAGTACTCTGTGCAAAATTTTGTCTCCATCGGACAAATATTGGGAGTTTGGTGCATTATTCACATAAAATCGGACGAGACTATATATGGGAGCTATGTCTAAAACTTAACCGATTTTATAGAAACTTCGCAAACTTCAGTCTGGACCTAATTCAGTACTCTGTGCAAAATTTTGTCCCAATCGGTGCATCATTAACAAAAGAACGGACGAAACTATATATGGGAGCTATATCTAAATCTGAACCGATTTTAATGAAACTTCGTAAACATCGGTTTGGACCTAATTCAGGGCTCTGTGCAAAATTTTGTCCCCATCGAACGAATATTGGGAGTTTGGTGCATTATTCACATAAAATCGGACGGAACTCTATATGGGAGCTATATAAAAATCTGAACCGATTTTCTTAAATTTTAGTAAGGTTCGTCCTTGGGCTAAATAAATGAACTGTGTCAAATTTCATCCAAATCGGATCATAAATGCGATCTGTACTGACATGCGCAAACTCAGAAAGTTATGCTATGCATATTCTCAAAAGGAACCATGGGTCTATCTCAATTCCATTTGTCTGTTACAAATATATGCACAAAGACATAATACCATGTACCACAGTATGTTGAATGGTATAAAAATCAACGCCTTGTAATGGTCGCTTGAAAAAATATTTTTTTTTATAAATCCTTGAAAAAAATATTTTTTTTAAATCAACGCCTTGTAATGGTCACTTGAAAAAATATTTTTTTTATAAATCCACCACTTGTAGTGGTACCTTGAAAAAAAATTAAAAAATATACGCCTTGTAATGGTCGCTTGAAAAATTATTTTTTTTTTAAATCCACGCCTTGTAATATAATAGTTTGATTATTAAATATTTCACAAGAGGTCAAAATGACCGATTTTAGGCAATATAGGTATAGCACATGTGAATACGAGGAAAAATATTTTTTATAAATCCACGCCATGTAATGGTCGCTTGAAAAAATATTTTTTATAAATCCACGCCATGTAATAATCCCTTGGAAAAATATTTGTTTTTTAAGTCCACGCCATGTAATAGTACTTTGGAAAATATTTTCTATAAATCCACGCCTTGCAATGGTCGCTTAAACAATTTTTTTTATAAATCCACGACTTGGCCCTTAGAAAAAATTATAAATCCCGCCTTGTTCCTTTGAAAAAATATCTTTAATAAATCCAAGCCTTTAATGGTTCCTTGACTTTTTTTGTAAATCCAATCTTTGTAATGGTCCCTTGAATAATACTTTTCATAAATCCACGCCCTGCAATGGTCCCTTGAACAAAATTTTTTTTAAATCCACGCCTTGGTCTCTTAAAATATTTTTTTATAAATCCATGCTTTGTAGTTGCCCTTTTAAAAAATATATGTTATAAACTCATGCCTTGTTTTTACTTCAATAAAATTCGTTTAAAAATTCCCCTCTTTCCCTTAAAAAAATATGTTTGTGTGTGTATGTATTATGATAACTATATATTATTCGTATAATTATGGCTGGCGATGCTTTACGTTTTGTTTTTCTGTTATTTTCAACAGATTTTCAGGCATGCTGTTGTAAGCAATAGCGATTTTGTAGATAATTTGCATAATAAGCAAAAATTTACATAAAATTGACAATACCACAGTGAGAGAGATTTAACTTTCATAGACACGTCGATAAAACCCACGCATTTCAAGATTTCGCCGCTATCAAAATACAACTTGCAAATAAACAGAATCATCTAATTATTAATGGGAATTTGATAGGAGTGACAGAAAATAAAATCAAATTTTATAGATACTGAATGCTATTATTTCCGTTTCTAATATTGTATTCAATTTTGAACATACCAATCTGACACACCCTATTATATCGGCCTTGACAACACAATTGCGATTACGGTTATTAGTGTCTAGACATGAAAACGTAAACGCCACACAAATATATAGTGAGTCAATGGAAAAATCCAAATAAAATTTCAACGCCATCCTTTCCAATGGTGGAATAGCATGTGTTGATGTTTCGATACACTTCCAACTCTTGTAAAAATTGACAGCTAGAAATTTGTATAGAATGTTGAGAGACAATGGAATCATTTGCATTGACAATGAATAAATATTTTAGTATTATTTTGTCTGATGTTTCAACACAAAATTCAAGGTCTTCCAAGAAAATTTGTTTACAGATGTTTAATATTCAGTCGTTTTTGAATATTTATACATTTGTAAACGTTAACAATTGATATTTAAATTGCATTCGATTATCATGTAAAATATGTATATTGCTGTAATACAATCAATGTAAATTACAATTATTTAACATGGTTGTTTTCTTATTAGAAAACAAATCTGCAGAAATAGAAAGGGAATTGTATTACCAAATTCAAAGGAAATAATTCCAATTTAATTATACCCTCAACAATATAACCAAGAGTTTGTAACGCCGCGAAATATTGGTCCTAGCTGAGTCGTCCGTCCGTCCGTCTGTCCATTATAATTTGAAAACACGATACAGGCCACAGTTATGGACCAATCTTCACCAAATTTTGCATGGAGGATAGATTAGGCCCAATGAAGACCCCTATTGTTTTTGGTAAAGATCGGTTAATATTTAAGGGATGAAATTGACGAAATACTTAATTTTTGTCGGCTTTTCTGGTCGCTCCAGAGGCCGCAGTTATGGTCCGAACATCGTGAAATTTTACATGGAGAAGAGGATCGTGACAAAGCATGGCTGTTTTGATAAAGATCGGTCAATATTTTGCGGGTCAAATGGATCCTGACTTTTGTGTGAAAAAGTACAAAAAATTTATTCGGGTATGCATATACTTGCTCCTGAAGGACATAGAGCCGAGAAGTTGATAGTATATCTAAGAGGAGTTGTTGACCTTCAAATTGATACAAACTTATGGCTGTATGTACTCTGATGTGGGAGTTATACGTAATTAGGTAAAGGTGACTATGTGCATAGTATTACTATTACTCCACGGACGGAGGACGGAAATGCCTCGCTGATAGCTTTGAAATTGTACATGAACTTCCTATTATGGTCAAGGACGACGCATATACTTTTTGGTGAAGTTGAGATTTCATTCAGGGGGTGCAATGAACCGAAAATTTTAATTTTGTCAGATTTTTTAGTCGCTCTAGAGGCCATTATTATATGCAGAACATCACATATTTTACAAGGTGAAGGGGATCTGACCAAATACTTAGAGCAGCTGTTTGGGTGATCGGTCAATATTCCGAGGGTCAAATCAACCTAAACCTAAAGTGGCGACTTTTTTATTTTACGGCGTAAAAATTCACTTCAAGAAAAAAATTGGAAAATATGCCTGGGTAAGAAAGTGAAGTAGTTGATCTATAATCGGTAAAAAGGAACATCAGAAAATTTGATTTTCGTTGTAGTTGTGTAGGGTATCACATGGTCGGCCCCGTCCGACTACACTCACTGGTTTTGTTATTAAAAATATGTACCAGGGGCCCCATAAAGTATGATCGTGATAAACTTTATCGGAATAAAATTCCATTTCGATTTGATTCTGACAGTTGTTATCACTCTAGAGACCGCAATACTGAAGACAATCCCTTCCCGGGACTTCATGTAATTTCCGTCATCGAGTGGGGTAATAGCAATACTAAACCACGGAACTCAAACTTTCTGCGTATGTTTATTCCGAGCCTGGTCAAAATTTTGTGATATTTGCACGTCTTGCCCGATTACAGATCATCAGCACCTTTTCCTTACATTGACATATTATCCGAATATTACTAATATTCAGTACAGCCCTTCTAATTATCTGTCCAGATTCCTTCTCCTTGGGTAGTGTTGTGATGTTCGGCTTAAGTTTTCGGTCCACTTTATCCCAAAATTATTTTCGGATCATTACCGAAGATTGTAGGTGTTGTCCTTGACCATAACAGGAACCTCATGGAGAATTTCAAAGAAATAAGCGCTATATTTCCACCCTCCACGCCATAGAATACAAATTATGTCATGTTTCACACAAAAGTCAGGGTCCATTGAACCTGCTAAATATTGACCGATCTTCATCAAAATAGGTATGGTTATAATTTGGCCCGATCCCCGTGATGTTCGTGTTATAATTGCGGCCTCCAGAGCGACCAAAAAATACTGCAAAAATAAAGTGTTTCGTCCATTTCATCCCCTAAACATCAACGGATCATTAGCAAAAGCTATTGGGGTCTTCTTTGGCCAAAACCCATCCAACATGTAAAATTTCGTGATGATTGGTCCATAAATGTGGCCTGCATTGTGTTTATAAATTATAATGGACAGACGGGCGGACGAGATATGATGATCGGTATACTAAAATTTGGGTCTAACACCAATATTTCGCGGCATTACAAATATATAACATTGTTTCCTCTCTAACTGAAAAGGATTATTACTTTTTTTTTTGCCAAAAACTGGATTCTTGTCCCGAGGGTATATAATTTGGGGTTTCCTTTTTCCCAATAAACAACCTACTAGCAAGCAATTTTCATAGACATAATCACCATACGAAATTCCTGAATATTTACCAAGTTTTGGATCAGTTCAGCCCGCGTGGACAACGTTTTCAATTGTTATACCCTACACTGCATCGTGGTGCATGTTTGTTGCGTGTATTTTTGCAACATGTAAAAATAATCGATATTGGCTCATAGTTATTTTAGAGCACATTCATGGAATCACTTTCTGAGTCAATTTTTTACATGTTCCTATAGATTTAGATTAGATCCCAAATATGGAGTTTCGTCCGAATTTATGCATTATGTTTTGTTGAAATTGTTTGAGAATAATTTTAATATTTATTTAATTCGTCCGATTTTATTTAAATGATGCCCCAAAGATCGTACGGTCGAATGAATGCGATGTAATATTGCCTACTGTATTGTTGTGTAGTCTAGTATTAAGTAGCTCCCATATAAATAATTCCGTAAGGAACATATAACCAATATTTTTGAAAAGGGAAATTTCTTATTTTTTTTTTAAATCAGCTACATTAAGTATTTTTGGAACATTTCTTATATATACCCAATGTGGTGTGGATGTAACATAACGACTTCCAATTTTTTTTTGTTTCATATTCTATTTTTCTTTCCCACTCAAAATTCTGTAACATTCTCAATTCCCACTCAATATATCATATGTTGTTATTTCTTTATCACTCGAAACCCTTGACAATTTTTTTTCCTACGAAACAAGTAGCACTGAACTGAAATTCCACTCTCGAAGTCACATCAAAAAATTCGACAAACTGACAAATGCTAAGGAAATTGATCGATTATACAGCTATAAAATGAAAAAGTCGATAGATGACTTACATACAAGTGTTGAAGTGCGTGTGTGGGGGTATGTGCCAAAAGATTCTTGTTCATACATTTTCAAGTGATGACGATGACATGAATGTCTGGAACACTTGAGGCATAGGATTATTTGCTTGA
>NW_026886071.1:0-7271 GCF_032173495.1 Musca vetustissima
TTCAGCCCGTCTATAGAAGACTCCCTTCAGCTCGTCTATAGAAGACTCCTATCAGCTCGTCTATAGAAGACTCCCTTCAGCTCGTCTATAGAAGACTCCATTCAACTCGTCTATAGAAGACTCCATTCAACTCGTCTATAGAAGACTCCCTTCAGCTCGTCTATAGAAGACTCCCTTCAGCTCGTCTATAGAAGACTCCCTTCAGCTCGTCTATAGAAGACTCCCTTCAGCTCGTTTCAGCTCGTTTCAGCTCGTCTATAGAAGACTCCCTTCAGCCCGTCTATAGAAGACTCGATTCTGCTCGTCTATAGAAGACTCCCTTCAGCTCGTCTATAGAAGACTCACTTCAGCTCGTCTATAGAAGACCCCCTTCAGCTCGTCTATAGAAGACTCCCTTCAGCTCGTCTATAGAAGACTCCCTTCAGCTCGTCTATAGAAGACTCCCTTCAGCACGTCTATAGAAGACTCCCTACAGCTCGTCTATAGAAGACTCCATTCAGCTAGTCTTTAGAAGACTCCCTTCAGCTCGTCTATAGAAGACTCCCATCAGCTCGTCTATAGAAGACTCCCTTCAGCTCGTCTATAGAAGACTCCCTTCAGCTCGTCTATAGAAGACTCCATTCAGTTCGTCTATGAAAGACTCCCTTCAGCTCGTCTATAGAAGACTCCATTCAGCTCGTCTATGAAAGACTCCCTTCAGCTCGTCTATAGAAGACTCCCTTCAGCTCGTCTATAGAAGACTCCCTTCAGCTCGTCTATAGAAGACTCCCTTCAGCTCGTCTATAGAAGACTCCCTTCAGCTCGTCTATAGAAGACTCCCTTCAGCTCGTCTATAGAAGACTCCCTTCAGCTCGTCTATAGAAGACTCCCTTCAGCTCGTCTATAGAAGACTCCCTTCAGCTCGTCTATAGAAGACTCCCTTCAGCTCGTCTATAGAAGACTCCCTTCAGCTCGTCTATAGAAGACTCCCTTCAGCTCGTCTATAGAAGACTCCCTTCAGCTCGTCTATAGAAGACTCCCTTCAGCTCGTCTATAGAAGACTCCCTTCAGCTCGTCTATAGAAGACTCCCTTCAGCTCGTCTATAGAAGACTCCCTTCAGCTCGTCTATAGAAGACTCCCTTCAGCATTCGCGCTGTAGCATTCAAAGTGATCGCACGCAACATTCGCATATACGCATTCAATAGATAATTTTTTGCCACTGGTGTTAACAGACTTAAAGTGAAGATTAATTATTCCTTATCTATCGGACTAACAACTGTTTTTAAGATTAATATTCTCCTGCTAAAATGTCAGATATTGAGGATCAACAAAAAAACATTTGTGGACAATGTTCGCTTGTTATTAAAACATTTTTATATGTTCGCTGTCATAATTGTAATCGGCAATTCCACTTCTCTCCATGTTGCTCACTCTCCGAGAGTTCGTATAAAAGCATGAGTCAGACAAAAAGAGTCAACTGGAGATGTCAAAAGTGTACAGCAAAATCTCCTAACATAGGCTATGTGGTATTGCCACCTGAGACGGAACAACAACAATATGGACGGCAACAGAGATGTGAGAGTGATGGAGTTGGTAGTAGCAACAAAAGATTCAGAAACGCAAATACTCCAACATCATCTCTAAATAATTACGAAAATGTATCACAAAACAAAGACCTAGAAGAGCTAAAGTCTGGTATGTCTAAACTAGAGAGCTGTATGATGCAACTCACGATGAGTATAACAACAATGAGCACCAAACTCGAAGAGCACAGTACAAGATTAGAACAACACACAATGGAAATGAACAAAAACATAGCGACAATTACAACGCAAATTCTCGAGCTGCAAAAAAGAGACACAGAAAAGAGCGAACAGATTGCAAAGCTAAACCAAAACATTGAAAGACTCTCGCAAAAGGTTATTGACAGAAACGTTGAGATCAGCAACATATCCAATATGAACATTGATGTGTATGATGTAATAAGCAAGATAAGTGCAGAAACTGGTGTTCAAATCAATAACAATGACATCGACAGAGCATATAAAATACAAAAAAAGAAAAAAATAATCGTAGAGTTCTCAACTCTCAGTAAAAAAAGAGAGTTAATGAGTAAAATTAAGAGACACTCATTGCAAATAAATAACAGAGACCCGAATGAGATTGGTGAAACTAGAGAAACTGAAACTAACATAATATATCTAAATGATGAGCTCACTCCGCATAATCGTCGTTTGCTCTGGCAAACCAAAACAAAAGCTAGAGAATGCGGATGGAAGTTTGTATGGGTCAGAAACGGGTGTATTTATGCCCAAAAAATTGAAAATTCCCCATTCTTTTTAATACTTAATTCTTCTGATTTGGATAGCATAACATCTACAAATTAACCCATATATTCAGAAACATTTATAAAACATTAAAAAAATTAAATAAAAAATCTAACAAGGTCCAAATCAAGAAATTAAACAAGTAAAATAAACACTTTGAAAAAATAATAATACGCGAATAAAATTGAATTATATTATTCTGAACACAATATTTACAAAAAAAATCAATTAGAAATATCCAAACTGAAAAATATATATAATCAAAACTGAAATATAAAATAAGCTTTAAAAAATACAAAAAATTAAAATGAATTATACGGAAGAAACCATTAGCAATTTTAATGATCTTAATTTAAATTTACTAAATTACACTTTGTCAATGATCCATCTAAATATCAGATCATTACGTAAAAATTTTGTACCCTTCATCGCAAAAATCTCAAATATAATAAACCAAATTCACCTTATAATCTTGTGTGAAACCAACATAAATGACGAAGAAATTTGTTATTATTCAATCGATGGATTCAATTCGATATTCCTGAATAGAGAAGGGAGAGGGGGAGGAATCGCCATCTATATTAGAGATACAATACTATACAAAAGCATAAATATTGAAGCGAAATCAGCTGAAATAATGAGAACTGATTTGACTCTAATTAATGGTACAAATGTGACGATTCTGGCTATCTACCGTCCACCGAGTAAAAGTGTATCACATTTTATAAATGAATTAGACGAAAACTTAAATAAAATCCCTAGCAAAAGCAAAATTGTTCTACTAGGCGATATAAATATTGATACAATAAAACAAACTGCAATATCACTTCATTATTTAAGCACTCTATCGTCATATGGTTTGAGATGCATGATTTCCAAAGCTACAAGAGAAGCGGAAAATACCATAACAAAAACATGTATTGATCACATTTTCATAAGATGGGATAGAAAGTTGATAGAAGCTTATGCTGCCATAGTAACCACAGATATATCGGATCACCATGCTCTAATTGGCTGTATAGACGAAGCAAACACCCATATGAATCAAAACGTAAAATGCGAAACACATTATAAAATCAATAATTACAAAGTAAACCATAAAATATCAAACATAAATTGGGAAGACATAATAAATAGATCCAAAGACACCAATGATCTCTACAATAATATAAATGAAACATTTACACAAATATATGAAAGTTCTAAAATTATGAAAACAAAGTATAAAAAACGAAATCCACGCCCATGGCTCAACGATAATTTATTAAAATCGTGTAATATTAGAGACAAATTATATAAAAAATGGTCGCATAATAAATCAAATATAACAAATGAAACTATTTATAAAAATTATAATAATAAGCTGAATAAGTTAATAATTAAAGCAAAAAACGATCATTTTTATACCGAGTTCGTAAAAAATCGATATAATATTCGTGGAACTTGGCAAACAATTAATAAAATAACCGGAAAGAAAGTTAGTAATATAGATGAAAATATTAAACTGAGCTTCAACGGTGAAACAATGAAAGACATAGCCGATAATTTCGCTGTCAATTTTAACCAAAACGTAATTAACATATTGCATCCTTGTAATATTGTGACACTAAATAATACAATAGAAAGAACTTTATCAAATTCGATGTTTCTTGAATACGCAACAGAAACTGAGATATATGGTATACTAAAAACACTAAATTCGAGTAAAAGTGCCGGTATAGACAATATTAGACCCATAGACATTAAAAACAATGCAAATATCCTCACACCCATAATAACTAAATTAATAAACAATAGTATGCAAGAACCATCAATACCACACACATTGAAAACATCAATAATAAGACCAATATATAAAGGAGGAGTTAGGTCTGATTATGGTAATTATAGACCTATCTCTATTCTGCCTGTAATGGAAAAAATTTTAGAAGAAATAATTGTTAGAAGACTAACAAATTATCTAACTAAGCACAAAATCATAAATAAAAACCAATATGGCTTTCAAAAAAATAAGAACATAAACCAATTACTCGGTCATTTTTCGAATCACATAAACCAAAACTTGAGTCAGCAAAATAATTGCCTTGCGCTCTTCATTGATTTCAGTAAAGCCTTCGATACCCTCTCTCATGAAAGAATGATAAATATGTTGGAAAAAATTGGAATCAGAGGATACTGCCTTAAATGGTTTCAAGAATATCTTACAGAAAGATTTTCTAGTGTAAGAATAAATAAAGAAAATAGCAAATATATGCCTACACTGCACGGAGTACCTCAAGGATCCAAACTAGGACCAATATTATATCTTATATACACAAATGAGATGACGCAACATTTAAAACACAGCACATGTTTTACGTATGCTGACGACACCACCATAATTGTTTGCAACAAGGATATAAAAAAAGCAACAAACACAATGCAAAAAGAATTCAATATAATTACGCAATGGTGCCATGATAACGGATTAGTTATAAACGCAAATAAGACAAAAGTTATGCACATAAGGCCGCGAAATATGTCAAAAAGTAACATTTCACTAATATTCCATAATTATGAGTGTATTCATTCAACTCCTGAGAATAATTGTGAGTGTACCACGCACTTGGAGATTGTAGAGAATTACCAATATTTAGGTGTACAACTGGACCAACATTTTAAGTGGAAAATTCATATAGAAAACTTACAAAAAAAACTACGTAAAGCTGCTTTTGCACTGTACCATCTGGGAAACTGCGCACCATACTATGTACTAAAACAAGCATATCATTCTCTAGTAGAATCTACACTACGACACGGTATTACAGCTTGGGGAAATGCGCGTTGCTGCAGAATACTGCAGAAATCCCAAGATCAAATAGTTAAATCATTATATAAACAACTCGGCAATACTCGTATTACAAATACAATAAAGCAAATGTATAAAGAGCAATACATATTAAACATAAAGGAACTATACTCGATAACAATTGTCAGCGAATTTGGGAATGATCCAATTCTTGCAAAACATATAGATCATGAACAACTTTATTAATAATTTATAAAATTTAATCTATACAAGTTTTTGATAATGCTACAGCTAAAAGAATATAATAAAATGAAGAAATGTACAACGTATTTTTAAGAACCCACAGACAAACCAATTTGGTTTCGTGGGAATTTCGAAAAATGTATTGAATTTCTAATTATTTGAAATAAAGATAATAATAATTTCCCTCCTCTCTTTTCCGGTTAATTTTTTCACATTAAAAATGGACAGACGAAAAAACTCTGCAATTTAAAAATTGTTGCTTGGAATTCTTGTCGTCACCCAACATTTGTCACCCGATTAACAACATTTCATTCATACCAATCAGCTAGGCTGGGTTAAGCCACACAACGACTGCGATCACCATCAGCCAATAACTGGAAATAAACTTCCGTATTTTATGCGATACAAAAAAAAAAACAAACAAACAAAAAATTAAAATAAAACAAATTAAAGAAACGAAATAAAAAAAGTAAACTACACGCCGATGATTGAGTGGAGTGTCATGCATACGGACGGTGAGAGGGCAATACAGTGGGTGATGTGGAGATATCCAGAAAATTTTTGTTTATTATTAATTTTAACACTAGAATGCCGAAGGCGGTCATTTTGACCGTTTTTCAATTTCAAGTACAAAAACAACTGTGCATATAATGACGCTTTTTTAAAAATTTTGTGACTTTTTTTTACATCATAGAAATACGTTTATTATAAAAAAGTCACCAAATTTTAAAAACACAGTTGTTTTTGTACTTGAAATTGAGAAACTGTCAAAATGACTGCCTCCGGCAATCTAGTGTTAATTTTTAATTTAATTTTTTAGATTTTAATATTTATACCCCATTATGCCCCACTGTGTTCCCTGTGCAAGGAAACGAATACAAACTGTTTAAAAAAGAGACAACGCAATTTACCGTTTTTTTCGCTCAGATTTAATTGAAACAATGTAGCGCACAAGCAAACTGTCATCGCGGCATGACCTTGAAAGTACTTCCATTGCCTGGCACAATGGACAATGAACGAACGCACTTTCAGATAAGGGAAGTTTATGGGAAATAAATGTCTCATAGAAAAAGAGAAAAAAAATACCAGTAAATGAATGGATGTTAAAAGTTCAAAAACGATTATTTTTGGACAGAACAAATAAATTCCGACAGCAGCATGGAAATACATCTGTACAGCTGTCAACTCATCTTTGAAAATTTAATATTTTAAGATGATGGGGGCGTAAACTTAATGGTGGTTAAGTTAAATAATTTATGACAGACAGAATTTGGACAATGCAAAAATATTGAAGAGGAATATTTTTTTGATGGCCATGGACGTCCGTCCAAAATTTGACCCTATGAGAGTGGTAAATATTTAGTCAATGTTTCTTTAAGAGAGAAAAACATAACTGACTTTTTGTTTAATATTTTTTGGGAATTTTTTGAAAGGGAGATTTTAATGTAATTCAAATTAATGACATTGGTGTCATGTCAAACATCTATTTATGTGGTCTAATTTTAATTGTAAGCATTATTTTTGTATTTAACCACAATTGTTATAATGTAAACATTTGTTCCATTATTTAGCTTCCTTTTGTGTGTGTGCGCCTTAGCATTGACCTTACAATTATGTCGCTTAGTCATAGTTTTCATTTTTCAAGTAGTAACAACCCCCAGATACTAACCATTGTTAACAAGTATTTGTGTAACTTCAAACAAAAGACTTAAGCAACGAACTTGAACTTGAGTAGAAATATTATTTGGGTGTTTATGGTTAGTGGAAGGAGGATTACATTGACCTAAATATTATATTATTATCATTATCATGTTCCAAAAATGGGTGTTAGGTGTAAAATAGTTCACATTGAAATAAAGAAAAACTAGCAGTATATTCGTACGGGCCGAACGTGAGATACTTTACACAACTATCCAGAAGCTTTGAATTTCAG